>NW_015150555.1:632092-653115 GCF_000732505.1 Cyprinodon variegatus | reverse complement strand
CCTATATGTTGGAAAGTCTTCGTCGTGATAACCAGAATCTGAAGGGACTAAGGTAAGGAGGCCATTTTATTTTCCACCACAGTGAGCCAATCCTTGAGAGATCTAAAGGGGAGTGATGCCAAAGGTGTGTTTTATAAGAATCCTGGCCACAAGCCAGCCTAACAGCCTACTGTGAGCCATTACTCACCAGACGGCACCCACCAATCCGAGATGTGGCCCAGGCACATTCACAAAACATCTCCAGAGGGTAGCCCCTCCTCTAAATGGAGGTCATTTCACTGCTATGTAGCTAAGTCGACTTATTCCATCTGCTTGGGCAGTTGAAGTAGGTTTCAGGAGGATCAATTATCCTATATATATATATATATATAATTATTTTATTGTTTTTGTAGCTATGGTTACATGATATTATATGTTAAAATCTTAAAAAAAAAAGATTGGATACGTAGCAGGTGCAATAAACCCACATTTTTCCCTTCTAATCTTTCTCATGTTGACCTATAGCACTGTACAAAAACCCTTAGTGTCTTTGATATTGTAACCAATGGGAGACTGACATTCCACCTTTGGATTGAATATAATATTGGCATACAATGCGTAAACTATAGAGCTATCAATAAGTATATTCACTTCATTATAACATTAAAAAAGGTTGCTGAGCATTCCTCTGTGAGGCGCGATTCTAGAGATTGAACCAGCACACCTAACTCAAAAATGGTTTTGTAATCCTAAATTCTGAGGATGGAAGTCAGATCAAAAGAATGTTTTTCACTACATGAAAATATTAACAATAATATATGACCTACTTTAATCTTTGCCTAATAGTAAACACTGCTATTATATTCACCATTTGATACACTTTGTTTTAAAGCCTTTTGTTTTTGTTTTTTTTTACATTTTGTCTAATTTGTAACTACCACCAGCAGGCAACTCAAGGTTCCTCAGGGTCTCCATTAAAGCTCTGTGTACAAAATACAGCCTAGTTGTGCTAAACGCATACCTCATGAGCCATTATCCAGTAACTTTAAATCTATCCAGACCCATTTTACTGCTGGTTAACACTTAGCTATTGCTCTACACCACCGAATGCACCACCAGAGTATGTGCATTTGGCCCTATGATACAAAAATATTTCAGATGCAAAAAGGGAAAAAAATATAAATACATTAGATTCACTAAAATTAAATATCTATGGTGTTTATTTTCTAGGTTTGTCAGTGAATAAAGCCTATGAGCCAGTTATTTATATGGAAAACATGGAGCAGGAGGCAATAATTGGTCTGACATACCCAGCATTACACTGGGTATGTCAGATTAGCTGACAGATTATTCAATTAGGGTTAAACTTAAGCAAAACTAATTACTAATATTTATTCTAATAGTTTTTGTTGTTTAAATCAGTATTTTAAAAGTTTTTAAGTATTAATCTGTAAATCCCTTTGTTGTCCCATAATGGGGAAATTCACTCTCTTCATTTTACCCATCCCCTTGGGGAGCAATGGACTGCCATTGTGTGGTGCCCGGGGAGCAGTATGGGGTTAAGGGTTTTGCTCAGGAACCCAGAGTAGAGGCTGTGGGGATCGAACAGGGTACTTGCAATCTTCTCAGAGCATAAGCGCAATGCTCTAACCACTAGGTCACCACTCACCCTTATTGGTAATTATTATCAATAATATCTTACAAAAAAATGTAATTGAAAAGTTTCCTGTCTACTTTAAATATTTACTTAAGAAAAAAGAAAAAAACCTAAAATTTGCTTAGTCCATTGCACAAATTCTGAAAAGATTGACCAATGAGTCAAAGCTTGAGTTACAGCCTACTTTGACTAATGACTGTTGTGCATTTGAGGCTGAGGTCACTAACCTGGATAAACTTATCTATATGGTGACATCCTACATCCCTTTTTGAGAGGATGGGTGTTTACAAATCACAACCTAATGCACATAAAACAACCAAAACCCAGGTTCACAGCTAAACTCATGCAGCTTCCTCAGACTACAGAGCAGGCCTCAGAAGAGTAGTGCTGCGCAACCAGACTAGGAATATACTGACAAAACAGGTGACAGCTGCAAAGACGTGACAGTGACTTGTGTTAGTTGGGAACGGCATGGAGACACAAAGTGCAGGAGGCCATCCCCTGACTCTATAAGAACTTAAAAACTAGATGATGGGCTTAATGGTTTCTATTGTAGGATTAAAAAAAAACCTTAGACACACCACTACCTCGCTCCCTCACCATCCTAAAACAGTGACCCCTCAACCCGCGAACTACCTCAAATGCCAGGCTCTCACCTCTGCCCTTAGACGCCTCACCTGTACTCATGAATTGTGAAGATGACGTGTGCCAGCTCTTGCAGAAGCAGAAGACCAGGAAAACCAGCTGGTCCCCATCTTCACACAGATCTTGCACAGGTCCTAGTCCCCCAAGAAAAAATCTATTTCTGGATCAAATCGCTAAAGGCTTGTCACCCAGATATCTGTAGTGATAAAGTCATTTAAAATACTGGTGTAGAGCCACATGAAGGACATTTAGGGCCCCATGCTAGGCCCCCTGCTGAACCCCTTACAGTTTGCCTAAGGTTAGTGGCTGATGGAGTCGACATCTGGAGTCCATTTAATGAAGAAAGTTAAACAAACTCTAAATTGATCTAGTCTAATGTGGAGATCTCAGAGTTTTCGGTTTCACAATGGCTGCTATGAATTAGTTCAGTCAACTCCAAGTAGAACCACTCAGAGTTTAGCACGTCCGAAACAAGTATGAAAAGCCATTATCAGTGGAGCCACGATTCGACGAGTCATCATGAAAACAGGCAACAGCAAGTGCCAATTTAACCCCACTGGAACAAGAGATTTTAATGCAGAAATGCAAGCAAAAAAATTATAAAAAAGGGAGAATATGTTTAAAAGACATAGAAAGTCTGCTATAGCTGCAAACGAGAGGAAGACGGCACAGGAAAAGATTGTTGCTTGAGTTAATGTGTACTTTTATATGAAGTTGACAATGGCAGGCTGATTTTAAGATTATTAAAAGCACTCTCCTCTCTGTTGTTCCATTTGTAGATCACCTAAATAAGATTCTTACTCATCAAAATCATACTCCTACAAGGAACTGTAAAAAAACATTTTCTAAAGTACATTTTTGTAGCAGAAACTGAATTTTAGAATGTAAAAAACACAGACTTATACTAGTAAGAATTACATTTTATATATCTAGAAATGTTTACACATTTTAAGTGGCCATTCTGACATTTATCAACTTGACTGAAAATGTATTTATGATATCTGAAATACATTTTTTTCATCGTTAAAATAATAAAAACCATGACCAGTAATATTAGGAATATGGAGATCTGAAATTAATCACTAGACATTCAGAATGTATATTCTAGATGTGGAGAATGTCATTTTGTTTGAAATGGTCAGTTAGACCAAGAAGAAATGTTTGTTCAGATATCTGGAATACATATTCTTGAAACGGCCACTTATTCATATTCATATACAGATCAAAACTGCTTGTCATAGCATGTTGTGACTGCAATAATATTACAGGATTATTTCCTTAAATGGTAGTGGATCAATGTATCTATGTAGGTGAAATCTTCTGGCAGCAGGTGGAAAATAATTTTAAAAACATTGTTCTAATATATAGAACCTGTGCATTCATGGTGTGCCTCCTCATGTTGATTCAGTCTTCTTTTACACAGTAAATACTCAGTGGCTTATGCAGCCATGCTTCGGATGTTATCATCCCAATAAATGGTTGTTATTAGTGGCTATCAGTCCCATCAGTCCCTTCAGGTTCTGCCAGTAGACTCATTAGGTTGTTATCATCGAGTGAATCCTAATCCTAACCCCAAAGTAATTCCTTTCCCCCCGCAGAATTAATTAATCTATTCATGTGTAATTTAAAAATAATTTCAGTAGTTCTTCATGTACCGTAAATATAACTAAATAAAAATAAATGATCCATATCTCGCTCATATTAAACAAACTAAAAACAAGTAATCTCATGCCCTGTCAACTGAGTTTTCGGTAAACCTGCTTCGTGAAACGGACCCCTGGATGCTCCAGAGACAGACAAAAACTTGGTTTGTGTACTTCAGCTCATCGCAGACATTGTCACATCCAAACTTATCACACCAGTCTCCACCTCTCATCAGATCACAAACACCCTGAAAGACAGGATTCAAATAGAGACCCTGGGAACATTTATCCAGGCACCCAAATTAACAACACTGGCACCCCTCAGGGGTGTGTGCTCACCCCACTGCTCTGCTCTGTCTGCTCCAACTCATAAAGCTCACTGATAACACCACGGTCATAGGTCCTATGCGGAAGGGTCACAAATTGAACTGCAGACAGGAGGATAAGCAGCTGGCTCTCTGGTGTGTCCAGAAAGACCTGGAGCATAACATTCTGAAGATTGTGGAAATTACTGTGGCCTTCAGGAGGACCCCCACATACACATGCCCACATCTTCTTTGCCTTCTATCACCATGCTCAACAGCCGTGTTTCTGCTGTGGAAACATCAGGTTACTGGGATCCACCTTACCCCAGAACTTTTCTGCACCAGCCCAAGAAAGTCAACCTGCCTAAGGAGCTGCTGATCAAATTCTACACAGCTGTCATTTGGTCTGCCCTCCGCTCATCTATCACTGTCTGGTTCGGATCTGCCACCAAAAATAACAGGGATGGACTACAAAGGTCAATTCGGACTGCAGAAAAAAAATAATCTCCAACAGTCTGCCTTCCGTTAAGGAATAAGCATTAAAAAATTGGCGCAGAACTCATTTGGCATTACCCAGTAACGGTAAATCTATTCAGCCTGTGTTTACTGGGTACCACTTATCTATTCAAAGCTCTACCTCTATCTCCTTTGCATTCTTCTAGTTGCACAACTGCTTTTTGTTTTCACTCAGCCCATTTTTTTAAAACTACGTTTATATGTGCTCTCTATTCTGTAGCCTGTGTCTGATTTCTTGTGTTATTATTGTATTTTTGGCTTGTTGTACAAACATGATGAGCATTTTATAATCCAAAGTCAAATTTTTGATATGTGTGTACATATCAGGCAAATATTATGTTCCATCAAATCATCAAAACACTGCCACTGTGACTAATTAATTTTCTGTGTATGCATGCACGCATGCTGTGAATCTATCTCTGCCACTAATTGAGACCCCCATGGAGTGCAAGGAAGACAATGATGCACAGTGGACAGAGAGCCAGTGAAGACACATGGCTCACAGACAATAGGGGCCAAACAGGCTCAGGGAGCCATCGATTTCACAGAGAGAAACGACAGGCGGGAAAAAGGCGACAGCACAGTAAGAACCATCAAGAACTAGAATAGAGACCTGCACAGTCACAGATGGAAAGAGCGATGGTCAGATTAAAACAGATGGAGACAGGAGTGGGGTTAAACAGAGGTGAGTGGAAGTCGAAGCAGGGCATTCATTTACTTAAAGGAATGTTAAATTTCATAATCATACACTACCTTAAAAAGATACATTCCATTTACTTTCAGGTTTAATTTCTCAGAAAACTATTTACAGTACCCCACTAAAGAAAATTGTATACACAAACAAGGAGTATGACTTAGATTTTCCAACACCAGCATCCTAACCTTACCACCAACTGTGTCAACACTTGGTTGCCACAATTTCAGCTAAAAGTCTTTTGAGGTTTTTCTCAGTTTTACACATTTTGAGAATAAAGTTTGCCCATGTTGTCCTAAGTAGGCTCCGTCAGATTGAAGTGCGTGTGAATTTCCAGGCCTTGCAACGGATTCTCACATAAATGTAGGTATCAACCATGATTAGAGCATTATAACAAGATTTTTTTTCTTCTTTCTTTTCTTAGATACAAAACACAAATGGGGAAAAAGACAGTCAAGCCTAACCTGCAATGTTGAAAGTCAGTGATCCTTGGCTTATACGTGAGGTGCTGAAGTAGCATGTCAGCCATGTGAAAAAGCTATATTTTAGATTTTAGCTTGACACAACTCAAACCTGCAGGACTTTGGTTATTTGAACACTGATAAGGAAAAGCATTCCATTGTAAATGGCCATGCCTTTTTCAGACTCTAACGGATTTTCCTGCTGGATTGCCCTTTGTTAAAGGCAGGAAAGAGTGGTGGAAAATATGTCCAATGGCTGACATGTATTTTTGAATCATGTGCATGCGTCATTGCCCCCTCCTTTGCAAAAGTTATCTATCCTGGAAACGCCTCCACTGGTACCCAGTTAATTGCCCCTTCTCAAACTAGCCGCATGTTGCTAGTAGATACAGCTAGGCTACCAACAGGGAATGCAAAGTGCATATCCTTCGTTGTCAATGTATCGCTTTGCATGGTTTTGACTGTACGTATTTCATAATTTAAAAAAATACAGTACTTACTACATAATTAAACATAATTTAACTGTCCAGCAGAAGTTTTGCAACCAAAGCATCCATTTTCAGACCTTTTTGCTCCTTCAGGGCACGCTATCTCTCCTAAACATACACTTAGCCAGCTCCTTTCTCTCCCACTTGATACTTGAGTACACAAAAGAGTGAAAAAAATAGCTCAAAAAAAGCCAAAGCAGCAAACAAGCATAGCAGTACTTCTTGCTTCGGCGTAATGGTGGACCGGTAGCCAAACAGCGTATGAGTTACATTTGGAGCCTACGTAAATGGTGGCACGTACGGAAAATTGCTATAGCAATTGCTTAATAGTGTTTGGGATTAAAAAGTAGAAAGGAATAAATAGAAATGCAAACAGCACACTGTTAATTCATTAACATTTTTTGAAAATTATTTTCCTTTAGCAGAGTGGAAGTAAAATTTTTAATGTGATCAAGGGAAAAGTGCTTGAAAGTGTGTGAATAATTCAAAATATTGATTTTGTTTTGCCCAATTAACGCATCAAAAAGGAGTATTGATACATTCAGAAATTTGTAGAGAAATATATAAGTAATAGTATTTAGGACGTCCCTTTTTCCAGTCATATTATTCATTGAAAACAGAGTAATATGAGAGAGTAAGTTTAAATGCAGGTCACAAATTGTGATCTGCATTTTAACACATTCTGCCATTTAATTGAGTAAAGCTTGAATAATAATAGAGCTGATGATTTCTTGTCAATTGTATCCCACATACTTATGGTTTTAAAAAAAAAACATCACATGTCAACGCACTTTAGTTTATCTCTTTTACATCCAAGAGACCCAAACAATGAAAATTACAGCTTTCCAAACTAAAACAGGAGTGATGTGGCTCAGTGGAAGTCAGAGGGGTAGCAGAAGACAAGAAAAACAAAAATGAAGCAATTTTCACAAGACTGAAAGAAGCAGCACAGCAAATGCTGTTCTTGGAAGCTTTTGTAAATGCCAGTTCAGTGTTTGAGTGGCATTTCCTTTACCATACAGCCTGAGTCACCTTTTGGGCTGCTGTATATTTATAGCATTCTTTAAAGGTTGGATGCATTTAAATCGTTGGGTTTCTTTAATGCCCATCATGGTGTTGGCCTTTAGCCAGCTTTTATAAAATTCCCACAAATGAATGTGTTCCTCTAATATAAAGGACACTGACCTCAGGTCCTCTGATAATCGTTGTGGGTTACCAAAGCTTTCTGGAACCTGCAAAAGGTGTGCTCTTCTAAATATGGAAAAAAAAATCAGTAGAAGGACTTTAACACAGCTGAAAAACTAGCAAAGACTCAGGCAAATCTGCAAAAGGCATAAACGCATAGCCTGGACATAACAAAGCTATTCCAGGAAGCTCTACTGCATTTGCTTAGAAATGTATAATAGTTTATATATGTACATTTAGAGATTTGAAACAACAGCAGTCCTTTGCAAAGAAAAACAAATATTAAAAATATATTTTTCAAGGTTTTTGCAGCACTTAGACACCTTGGATTAGTACTAGTTAGAACATCATAAAACATCATACCGTCTCATGATAATCATTATCATCTCTGAAATCTACAATTATAGAAAAAGATTGTTGGATCAACTTTTTTTTATTTTTTTATTTCTTGTTCTAAAGATTCATTACATAAAGCCTACAATGAACAAGATGAAACAAAGGAAAAAGAAAAGAAGAACAATTTAAGAATTCTTTCCAGGACTCTATAACCAGCTTTCTGTTTAGAATCTGGATCTGATCAATATAATTTTGTTGTTGCTGTTCAGCACAAATTCTATATTGTTGTCTTTATGTTGAATATGCTTCCTCTCTGTAATATATATACTTATACTTTTTTCATGTCAAAAAACACAAGGAATTGTTTGCCTTAGATACCATTCATGCACAAACCACCTCCGCATGAGCTTAGTTAATAATCAAGAATTCATGTGTAAATTTATGCCATATTATTCAGTGTCTATACATGATTTAACTGGAAAAATGTCACATCCAAGCTTCTAACCCGCTCAGAGAAATTTAAAAATAAAGGTTATTAACACATTTGCCAATTAACTCCCATCTGTCTGAAGAATACTTTGTAACCATATATGTAAATGTACATAAGTAACAGACAGGCTGTGCTCACATAAAATTGTGTTCTTGTTGATCCCTGTGATGCATATTTTCCTCCTCGGGCAGAATTCAAAACAACAGCTAACATAGTGACTAGCAATGGCAGGCCCTGTCAGCAGTCTCTTCTGATTGTGACCTCAAGAGGAGTGCATGCTTGTTTTCTTTCTCACACACAATATCCAAAGAAAAGATGTAAAGCCCCGGAATTTAAACACAAATGCTAATAAGCAATCAGCACTTCCCTTTTATCCCTACTTGCTTTTTTTCTCAACATTACATCTCTGCATGCTTCTGAAATCCCATGTTGGTGCGATTTGACTAATTGTGCTATCTGACATACCTCCACCACTTGGGGAGAGGAAATGAGGCGAAACAAAGTTCTGGGGAAAAAAACATGTGTCTCATTTTGACGTTCACTTAGCGGGAATACTGTGTATCTATCATGTTTTACTAGTATTCAGTGTTTCTGTTTGTTTCTTTCTCCAACTCTATCAATTTTTCATTTACTCTGTGTTGTGTTTTTTTTCTCTCATACTTTGTTCTTTCTGCTTTTCTCTCTTTTCCCTCTTTCAATCTTAGTCCCTTGTCCTCACCTGAAGCACTTTTCACCCCCCCCCCAACCAACATTAGAGTGTGTCTTTCGTCCATACCTCTGTTTTTTTATCTTTTCCTCTGCAACTCCAGAGAGAATTCTGACACAAGCCGTCAATATTTGGACAACGGTACTGAACGACAAGGGACTTACACAGCTTCCTGATGAAGCATGAGTAGCAAAATTGAGATGAGTAAACCTAAAACCCCCTTGGACCAAAGCACAGCAAAATAAATTCCACTTTATCAACTAATAAAAGAGAGATCAATTGTTTTGAACTATAATTTACAGTGTGTGCAGAACAGAATCTGAGCCAAGAAAGAGCCAAGAGAGCAGCTTTCTTACAAGTGTCTGTATGATTAATATTTCCTCTTTCATACCACAGAGCAAAACACTCAGGATGTCCATTGATTAGTGATACCTAGTTGGTGTGTTTGTTTTTGCACTTCTCTGTAAGCACAAGCTAGTATGCACTGATACATAATATGCTTGGTTTAATACAATTCAGCCTATTTTCAGAAAGAATACATTTTTTTTTGGTGTATCTTAGCCTATTATAACTTAAATAGTAGCAAACACAGTCATATAACATAGAAAGATTAAACTGAGGAATGTAAACGTTAAGTCATTGGACAAATGCACAAAACTATTGCTATTTTGTGCTTTCAATTCCATATACAGGTGCTGGTCATAAAATTAGAATATCATGAAAAAGTAGATTGATTTCAGTAATTCCATTTAAAAAGTGAAACTTGTATATTATATTCATACATTACATACAAACTCATATATTTCAGATGTTTATTTTGTTTAATTTTGATGATTACAAATGACAACAAATGAAAATCTCAAATTCATCATATCAGAAAATTAGAATATTACTGAAGACCAATAAAAACAAAGGATTTATAGAAATGTTGGCCAACTGAAAAGTATGAACATGAAAAGTATGAGCATGTACAGCACTCAGTATTTAGTTGGGCCTCCTTTGGCCTGTATTACTGCAGCAATGCGGCGTGGCATGGAGTCGATCAGTCTGTGGCACTGCTCAGGTGTTATGATAGCCCAGGTTGCTCTAATAGTGGCTTTTAGCTCTTCTGAATTGTTGGGTCTGGTGTATTGCATCTTCTTCTTCACAATACCCCATAGATTTTCTATGGGGTTAAGGTCAGGAGAGTTTGCTGGCCAATTAAGAACAGGGATACCATGGTCCTTCAACCAGGTACTGGTAGCTTTGGCACTGTGTGCAGGTGCCAAGTCCTGTTGGAAAATGAAATCTGCATCTCCAAAAAGTTGGTCAGCTGCAGGAAGCATGAAGTGCTCTAAAACTTCCTGGTATGTGGCTGCGTTGACCCTGGACCTCAGAAAACACAATGGACCAACACCAGCAGATGACATGGCACCCCAAACCATCACTGACTGTGGAAACTTTACACTGGACTTCAAGCAACGTGGATGAAGTGCCTCTCTTCTTTTCCTCCAGACTCTGGGACCTTGATTTCCAAAGGAAATGCAAAATTTACTTTCATCAGAGAACATGACTTTGGACCACTCACCAGCAGTCCAGTCCTGTTTCTCTTTAGCCCAGGCAAGACGCTTCTGACGCTGTCTGTGGTTCAAGAGTGGCTTGACACAAGGAATGCGACAGCAGAAACCCATGTCTTTCATACGTCTGTGTGTGGTGGTTCTTGAAGCACTCACTCCAGCTGCAGTCCACTCTTTGTGAATCTCCCCCACATTTTTGAATGGGTTTTGTTTCACAATCCTCTCCAGGGTGCGGTTATCTCTCTTGCTTGTACACTTTTTTCGACCACATCTTTTCCTTCCCTTCGCCTCTCTATTAATGTGCTTGGACACTGAGCTCTGTGAACAGCCAGCCTCTTTAGCGATGACCTTTTGTGTCTTGCCCTCCTTGTGCAAGGTGTCGATGGTCGTCTTTTGGACAACTGTCAAGTCAGCAGTCTTCCCCATGATTGTGTAGCCTATAGAACTAGACTGAAAGACCATTTAAAGGCTTTTGCAGGTGGTTTGAGTTAATTAGCTGATTAGAGTGTGGCACCAGGGGCCATCAATTTTGAACCTTTTCACAATATTCTAATTTTCTGATATGATGAATTTGAGATTTTCATTTGTTGTCATTTGTAATCATCAAAATTAAACAAAATAAACATCTGAAATATATGAGTTTGTATGTAAAGTATGAATATAATATACAAGTTTCACTTTTTAAATGGAATTACTGAAATCAATCTACTTTTTCATGATATTCTAATTTTATGACCAGCACCTGTAGTAAAACATAGGAAAATTACAATTCTATCATTACACAATAATTTAGGCAGCGTCAATAACTTATCATTGTTATAAGAAAAGCCAAGCTGCTAAATATCTGAATAGAATACAGCTGAAAACTATGAATTCCACTTAAGTAATGCTAATAGACAGAAAGGATAGAAATTGAACTTTATTGATGTCAATGGAGAAAATAACTCTGCATTTAACCCATCCCCTTTGGGGAACAGTGGGCTGCCACTGTGAAGTGCCTGGGGAGCAGTGTGGGGTTAAGGGTCTTGCTTAGAGACCTAGAGTGCCGGCTGTGGGGATTGAACCGGGTACTTGCAATCTTCTCAGAGCACAAGTGCACTGCTCTAACCACTGGGACAACAATCCCCCTATATATCATACACACACTACATAAAACTAGCAAACAGCAAAAGTGATAAGACATTTACAAAAGTGGGATATAACTCAATGTACCCCCAAATACACCTTTTATTCCTACCAGTTGAACCCACATAATTGCTTTTCAATAAGCCAGCATATATGGGAGGAAAAACTATCATGTCAGTTTAAGCATTCAAGTGATGTTCTCCCAACAACGGGCAGCAGGACATAACCGTTTGCGTTTTGAAAACGTTGACTGCTTTTAATTGGTTGGGATAAAGATTCCATTCAGATGAGATGGCAGTGTAATAAGAGAGACGAGCTTTTAATCCTGCAGGGGCTTCATTGTCTCCAGTTCAAACCCCACAGATTGCAACTCTAAGTATCTGAGCAGGACCCTTAGATCTCAAACGCTCGCTGGGGGCTGCAAGCTGCTCACCGCTCCCATGGGGATGGCGTTAATGCAATTCACAAATTTCCTTGGCATAAGAAATTTCAATGACCAAAAAAGGTGATGATTATTACCCACGTTATTTGTTATTTCTATGCAATATTATTTCTATAATTCATCTTATATAACTTAGACTATTAAATCTAAGTCTCTAAAATTAGGGAAGCTCTGAACTTCTATATAAATGCATTTTTTGCACCATGGTTTCTTTCTCCCACAGTTAACATTTGATCACTACTGCACTTTAAGGAATGGAAATGTTCTGGAAACTGTACAAAACAAAATTTCATTTTGTATACACTTACAAACTATACAAAATTATACAAAATTAAAATAAAAGTTCTCTACGTCTTTATTTGTATAATGCACCCAAGTGTAGTCTTTTGAACAAACATTAATTTAACCGTAAACATCTTTTAATGCATTTTATACCGATCTTAAATCTTCCTTTATACCTCAAGCTTTACATTTCTTTTCATTACTGCCACACAAAAAAATTGGAGGATTAGTATTGTTTTAACAAAAAGCTTTACATTTTTGCCTATTTTTCACGGTCCACTTCTTCATTTTGATCTATTTTAAAAACTAAAACTAAAAAGTAAAATGGTGTATCAAAATCCTATTTGCTAAATTCCTCTGACAGGCTAGCGACAGGGGGAACTGCAACATGGTGCAGGCCACTAATTCATAATCAGCCATCTAATATGCCGTTACCAAAGTGATTTAATTCTACCATTTGTCACGGCTGGTGTACGCACAAAAACAAACGTTGTGCTATTGATTACTTCCAGTTTCCTGCCCTCTCACAGCTTTCCACAGTTGACTGAACATTTTTGAGGTGTCAATTATTTGTCTAACATTATTGCTTTATCCCTTTTTATCTGCCACCCATTTTCCTACCCCTTTTTGCTATTTTTTTTGGGTGCAGGGTGTGAGAGAACCATGCCTTATATAAAAAAAAAGAAAGAAAAAGAAGTGAAAAGTGTGTTGGACTATCAAGACTGCTTTGGCTCTGGTGCCTCACTCCAGACACCAGCTATCAGAAAAGCCATTTGCTCACATTTTAAGGTTTCCCTGTCTCATAAGTAGTGTCACTTTGATTTAAAATAACATCAGGAGACTTATTTTCTGAAGTGCCAGACGAGTAGCCGAGCGGGAATCAACGACAGGTGCAGTTGATGATATGCCAACTGGAAATGGTTTCCCCCTTGATTTGAAATATTCCAAATGTGCACCAAAAAGGGAGAAAATGTGGCACATTCCCATGTGGAAACCTTGCCTTAAACCCTCCTTTGATAATCTCTATGCAAAGGATCTGAGAATGAATTATCAGCAGAGTTTTACAGTCAGCCAACGTGTGAGGGAGAGAGAATAAAGAATGGGACACTGTCGAAAAACAAAAAAACAAAAACAAAAAACAATAAGAGAATATGCATATATCAGACAAGCACATGTTTTCCCACAAACAGAATGGGAGCAAGCATATATTCATGTTGAATTAAGTTGAGCATTTGCATGTACACATACAACCAGTTTAACTTATCAAATATCCAATTTAAAATGCCTTAAACAGTCTTTATATCCAGTTAAACATTTTCTCAGATTACAATACATGCTTAAAGTATTTCATTGGACTTTCACTGGGTCTGAGACTGAAAAGTATCAGCTTCGATTAATTAATTAGGGAGAAAAAATACGAATGAACAAACTTAATCACATAGTGGATTTTAAATCCATTTCATTAAAGCTTATGCAATTGCATGCAGCCCATAATGACAGCTAGCTCTGTCCCTCTCTAATGCGGTGGTGAATAGAGGTTTAATGATAAGTGTACTGGGATTAAACAGAACTGGATAACATAAGTACAAGTACGTCAACTTTGCTTTTAATAAAAAATTCACTGATTATTGTTACCACAGAGACCCAATAATTCAAAAGCCAGAGAATAAATGTAATGGAATATTGGGAGTGGTGGCCTAGTGGTTAGGGCATTGGGCTTTGAATCCTGAGGTTGTGAGTTCGATCCCCCACTCCCACAGACTGCCACTCTGGGTCCCTGAGCAAGCCCCTTAACCCCACACTGCTCCCCGGGCGCCTCACAATGGCAGCCCACTGCTCCCCAAGGGGATGGGTTAAATGCAGAGAAGTAATTTCCCTCTGGGATTATTAGAGTATATATATAAAACAGCTACAAATGAGTTAGTGTTGGTATGCTAGCATATTAATCGTGAAAGTTTTTTCTGTTTTTAGATCGTTGACTTGTAGTCAGAGTGACGGGTAAGAGGTTAAAGAAAAATAATCAGCATGTAAACACAGAATACATAAAGAAGGTAAACACATCTAAATATATATAAGTTAATGAGAGAAACACTGTGGATTAAAATATAGCAATATTTCATTTTTTTCAGCTAATTAGTTGCATAATTTCCAATATTGTAAAGTATAAAGCTCTAGTAATACCCATATAACATCAATCGTGATAAAACATTGTCTTTTCATGAGGTCCTATCTCACCTGTTGTTTGGGGGGCTAGTTTTAGACAATGACCTAACAGAAGGTATCTGGAAATTGTGAAGTGCTAAACATCTTTTCTTCAGTTTTTCACAAATACATATTTGATAGCTGTTGGGTGCCTTTCAGTTCTTGATATTCCAAAATAAGATCCATTGTGTATAATGTAATATTGATCTAATTACAGCTATTCTGCTAAGTATTTAGAGGAGATACAGTATAATACATTGGACATGTCTAAGACCCAAGTTCAGTCCACCAAATAAAAATGGAAAGATACGGAAAAACAAAACCAATCAACATGGTTTTCCAAATACATTGACAAGTTATGCAAGGAAACCATTAAAGTAACAATCAAGCAAAATACCAATGGTAACTCCAGAGGAGCTGCAGACATTTATAGCTAGGATAGTACAGTCTGCAGACAAAGCTATTCATTGTGGACTTCATAAAGCTATCCTTTATGAATGAAAGACAGCCATGGAGGACAGAATGCCATAAGAAGCCCAGTTCACAGTTTAACACCAGCCATTCAAGGGACAAAGTAAATGTGAAAAAAGTGTGACAGAGTAAATATGATCAAATTAGAAAAAAATACAATTTCTAAATGGAATAATATGCATACAGACAAGTTACTTTTAATATTCTTAACG
Organism: Cyprinodon variegatus; assembly: GCF_000732505.1. NCBI lineage: Eukaryota > Metazoa > Chordata > Actinopteri > Cyprinodontiformes > Cyprinodontidae > Cyprinodon > Cyprinodon variegatus. The sequence continues at coordinate 637,720 of NW_015150555.1, read as the reverse complement.
CTACAGGACTAAAGTTAGATCAATATGAGTTTAGATCAAAGTATATGTGTATCAGAGTGGCCGGATCTCAACACAGCACTGAATTCATTCCAAGAACCAGTAGCAACACTTGTAACCCTCTATTCAGCCTAACTAAAGTATGGCTATTTTGAGTGGACAGAGCTGTGGTGTCTAGATGGCTTTTATTGGTAATGACGAACCCTAAAAGACTTGCAGCTGTTATTAAAGTGATAGGTTGTTCTACAATCTATTTACCTGGTTAGACTGCAGAGTTGCAAGTGTTTATAATGCAAAATAATAACAGAAAGGTTCAGGTGCTGTGAATAATTTTGCAATATAGTATAACCATATATCAATTGAGAGAAAATGGAAACTCAAATATTTTAGTTGAGAGAAATCACTCTGAGACAACAGCACAGGGGTATGTCTGGATTATGGAAATACTGTTAATACCAGGCACAGTTCCAAGCAGCACCTACCACTTTCTCCTCTTACACTTATCTCATTTAGGCCCTCTGCAAGCACCATCTCAAAGGAGAGTGCTGTTGCAATACAGACCTCATCACATATCCTTGTTTTCCTTAGACATAACAGACACAAATGCACAGACACTTATGTTACATATAGGTATCACCTACACACCTACACTTTAAATCAGACCGTGGTATACCTTTCCACCCACACAGGCAAACATGTGATGTCTGGTTTTGTTTACAGAAGTGTGTGCAACTCAAGAGTCCATCTCTCCAAAATACCAGTCATGTGGTATTACCTCCTGCAGAGTGGTAAGCTGTTCCCTTCTAAATCCAACATGAGAAACAAATGTTGCTTTGCCTTGTATGAAATTCACAGTTGAAGCACCAACTGTGTACGCTCCCAAGCTTGTGCCAAATGAACAAAGCACTGAGCCAAAAAAGAAGGAAAGGCTGAAGAAACATGTTATTGGTTCAGAAGTGTAAAACCTGCCACTGTGCTCCAAAAGCCAGCAAATTGGAATCCAACACAATTTTCCACCTAAAATAAGTGTTGAAATACAGGCTTGGCATGCCCCGGAATATCATGTCAGGGCTGATTTCTTCCTAAAGTCTGAGAGTATGTGCTCGCAGAGTTAGTTAAGGTGCATATTGAATATTCTCCCTGTTATCCACTTACTTTCTTTCAGAGCTTTTTTCCTAAAGGCTAAACAGAAACCCCTCGATTGCATTTTGATAAATATCTTTTATTACAAGAAAAATGTTTAAACATCAATAATTATGTGCCTCATATTTACCAAATCAATGAAAATAATAAGACTTGGACTTGTTCCAATGCTTTTTTTAAACTGTGCATAGTTTGACTCTACCAACCTGCATTGTGACTGAGGGCAGGGAGGGACCCGACACTATACAGAGGGTCTGTATTTAGGTCTGATTTATTAAAAATGTCAAACACTGCAGAGCCTAATGAGGGGCCCATTCACAACCCAACAACACCTATGTGATCTCATCTCTATTTGTATTCCCTGCACCGCTATGATATTTGGCAAACTGCGGTCTAGACGGGGGTCTTACATGCACCACGTGGAGCAATCTCTCACATAAAAGGGCAGTTCAATATGAAATTAGATTTTGTATTGCTCCGTTTTTTGTCTGAGTCCGGTATAATCAATAAACAGTTACTAACTAAATAGAGTTTTAGAAAGAACCAACAGAGCCTCATGATAAGATCTGCTCACCTCTTTAGCAAATAAATTTATCATACCATAATGGCAGATGAAATGAGGGTGAGTAAATGAACAAGCATGGATGAAGAAATATGATTGTTCAAACATATTCAAACATCTTTTTTTTATTTAACTGATGCTGAACATAAAAGAATCTGATAAGGAAAAAAAAAAGATGTAAAAACAATGTGTGTCAATTAGGCTGAAATTAGGCTAAGGGCAGATTCACACTACTGATCCAGTCCAGGTCTGTCCACGGAAAGTGAGATAATTCACACCTTTAGTTTGCCCAGTTTAAACTGAAAAAGAGATTTTTCTTGACACTGCCAAACAATGTATCTGAATGACGGCTTGGATGCACATTGATACAATCACCTCCTGAAACTGGTTTTAGGCACAGTTCCAAAGGTCTGCTTTACTTTGAGGTTTACTGGAAAATGCTTTTAAAATATTTTGAGAAAATATGTGAAGTGAATTTATCATCAGAACCTTTTAACGGGACAACCCTACATAACATCTATTGCAATCAGTTGCACTGCAAAAACGTTCTGAAAATGGGTACAAATTTCTTTAAACAAATGTATTTAAATTTGAGTAGGAAAATAAGATGAGATGCCAATGGAATGACCATTTTTACCCTTAAAATAAGATAAATTAGATATTATGCACTTGAAAAAAGAGACTGTAGTCTTTTTTTTCTTATTTTAAATGTAAATTGTCTTATGCCACTGGCAAAGAGTCTTACTTACCTGCTCAATTCAAGAAGAAATGCACTTGTTTTAAGAAAAATTTACTTTTTGCAGTGTGCCTTCTGAAGTTGCTTTAGTGATTATAAAACAATATACCAAACTGAGCATCTTATTAAATATTCAATCAATCATCTAAGGGAAGCTACAACAGCATGGTTGTCCATCTAAACTAGTATGTTACTCCAGGAAGGTATTAACCAGTGAAGCCGCCAAGAGAGAAACGGTAACTGTGGAAAAGCACACTTTCTCCCTTGAAACATGATGGTGACAGCAGCATCATGCCGTGGGGTTGCTTGTTTTTATACCAATCTGGAAGTTTATAAGAGAAAGAATAATGTATTGACTCTAGGGTTGATTGCAGTAGTTCTCTTTCCATTAATTCAGGTTTCATGCTGTTAATATTCTTTTGAGTGAACCTATTGATTTGTGCAACTAAAGCACCGTGGGTCCCACACATCTTCAATACAAGTGGTGGTAAGCAAATCAACAGTAACAAAGCGGAGATAGAATAATAGAAGAGGCAAGAAGGAAGAGATCCCACACCCCACCGCACCCCACCCCCGCAACCCTCGGGTCTTTTTGCCCGGCTTTGAATAACAGTCAACACAACTGGGGCCTGTTCATACCAGCCAGCAATGTCTGAGCTCAGCGCCTCCCCGCACATTCGGCAAATTAAGGAAATGAAAAAATCAACGATCCGCACCAACAATTTCACATTATCCTATTCACCATTGCAAGCTCACAATGCTGAAAAGGATGGATCGGGGAGGTGTGTGTGTGTGTGATTGTGCACTACTGAGGGCAAAAATTGTGGAGTATTTATTATGAGATGTGGATAAACTTACCAGCTGAGTGCCCTCGATTTGTAGCATCATGGTCACTGTCACCCTGTTCACTGTCGCCGTGACCACTGTCTTTAGAACTGACAATGTCTGCTTCTTGAAATGCAGAACTAGAAAGGGACCCAGGGAGAGAAGAGGAAGCACAGACAAAGAAAGAATGAAGATGGTTGCAAGGCAAATGGCACAGAAAGTGTGGAGGAGGATTAAATGAGAGGGCAAAGAGACAGAGAGGAAGAATCAGAAGTCAACACCATGCTAATGCGGTCATGGTAGCCATCAAGAGCCTAAATTGGATGTTACACATGGCAAGTAATGAAATCCAGCATTAGGGCTTTAATAGATGCCGCTCTGTCAGTTATAGGACTCATGCCAAATTAAAGATGAACGTTATGGATATGTTGGGAACTGTGCCGGCTTTTAAAACCTCAATTAATGATGTAGATACTGATGGGCATAGTGTTCACTTTAGAGCTGGTCCAAGGCTGTATTGGGTCCTGAGATTCACAATTTGATTTGGGAGTCTTTCAGAAACCATCATCCTCAACTTCAAAGGAATATCCTGTCTGCCATAATCATGTTGAAGGTCTGGGTTTGTACATCTCACATAATAACAATTAGAACACTTTCTCTTCACTTTTGCAGTTTAAATGACTGTAATGTGTAGACAGGTGGAACATAAAGACAGCTATACCAATTTACAACATCAAGCTTTTCAGCCATTAAATGCCTACATATTTACTAAGAAATAAAAAGTTTAATTTGTCTACACTGATTTGCACAATAATTAAGATTTTAATTTTGAATCATCACGGGTTTTAGTTTTGCACAGTTACTTCTACTGTGTCTCTCAAACAATAAATTGTTTATAAATAATCTTAAGAAACTGACATGTAAAACCTTATTGCCTAGTTGACAACGGTTAGCGTGTAATTTTCAGCTTCTGATTCAATTTTCACTGCATTTAACAAACCCTAACAAGCTTTACTCTGCTTGCATGTGTTTTCATCAGAAAAACTTTGCAAGCTCAACGTTCCAATTTGCGAATATATGCTTCTTCTACATTCTATAAAACTAAAATTTAAAGTTCCTAGTTGGAAAAACTGAAGTTTTGGTAATTATAGAACATTGTTTTTTTTTTTTTTATCTTAAGGGCAAAACCTACAAATTACAGTTCATTTGGCAGGAGTGCAATTTAGACTAACTTAACAAAAACTTAAATCACTGTTCTTATTTTCTCATACAGAATACAGTTTTTTTTTTTTTTTTCAAATCAAAAACAGCATTAGAATCTACTATTAATGTAAAAAGTTCTGTCAAAGCCTGACCCTTTTACCTGGACCAAATGAGGTGGTCACCAGCCAGAAAAAAAGCCGTGTAATTATGCTGGTGAAGATTTTTGATGGGCTACTGTATAAAACCTCAAACTCAACGCTATTCCTGACATTTTGAAATGAAAAAACTTCCTGGATGGGAGGCGAAACGTCTTCAAACATGAAAACAAAGTCCAGTGGATTGTTTTTTGTTTTTGTTTTTTTTTTACTTTTTTGGAATGCCTTTTACATTTTCACAAAACTAATTGAGGTTACAGCTCAAAAACAGTACTTTACATAATTTACCATTTGTGCAAAATTATTCTACTGGAGTTTGACCTATCTGGGTAATGTTTTCTTTAAGTTGAAAGATGATCTGAAACAATTGAACTCTCCAAATTTCCCTGCTCTGATTTATTTTTTAAATACTGGGTCAAAGACAAACCATGTTTTACAGAATATTTTATCAGCTAATAAGTTAGTTCAAATTCAGTCTTTTTAAATATTAAATGCTTCAAACTGAAGACTTAAGTAAGTGCAGATATGTTAAATGCAGTGAAAAAGCCCTTTAGCCAAATATTGATTTCAAAAGGCAAAAACAGGATACAAATTGAAGTGTCATAAAGAGACTGTGGATCAGTTTCAGTCTGAAGCTTTTTAAGTTCCTCTGATGGTGGATGCTGGTAACTAAGTTGAGATGAAAAGAGATGAATGAGTGTTTCTGTGCATCACATCGTGTATTGTTAACTACCTGTTGACACGCCTCGGTCTGTCCACCAGATAGCTGAGTTCTGCTCGTTGGTGTTTTGTCTGGAAAGCCCACAGAAAAAACACATGTGATCACAACCAAAGCCAAACAGGCAGATGATAAAATAAATAAAATAAAAAATACCAGAGTGAGAATACAAAGATAGACTGTAAAATGATCTCAGGGGAAGCGTTGGTGGCACCAGGTGGGTTACCAACGATGTGTGCATCCACTTGGTGAGAGAGTCAGGGTGAGGAGATGAGAGCGAGGGGTGATG
>NW_015150555.1:627133-631749 GCF_000732505.1 Cyprinodon variegatus | reverse complement strand
AATACATTTAGAAAAATGTATTTATATATATGTGCAATTATGTATATATATGTGTGTGTGTGTTAAGTATATAAGATACACAGAACTTATATGTTATCATCCCTCCTTTCCCCAGCCTTGAGATGAAACAAGGATAAAATAGGTCAGAGTTAAGGCATCTGAAATGCTATTTATCATAGATGTTCCCTTTTAAGCTGGTTGTTTAAATAACCCTCCATAAAGGGGGTGTAAAAGCAATCCACTCATAATTCTACAAATTTGGTTTGCGATGAACCATTCTACCTGGCATGTCATTTAAAAAGTTTTCTATAAGGCCCTGAACCAAATAAGGTTTTCTCCCTTTTTAAGTATCATAATTGGTTCCCAAGCAATAACATGCAGTTGGATTAATCCAGACCTGTGGATTAAATTCTGTATATTTATTTTTATTTCAATACTGCACAAACCAGAATAATAACAACAACATAAAAAAACTTGTGGCTTGGCCTTATTGAGGTGAAAGAGTTGTAGTTCGATGTTTTTAAATCGCAAAACAATGCCAATTACTGAGATAGTGTGTTCTCATTGGTGTCTAAGTTAAAATTTATCTTACAGTCACGTTTTTTTTATAAAGGTTGATAGATCACTGTCTTGCATTCTAAAATTCCACGTGAGATTTAACAACTGACATGTCCAATCACCTTTAAGCATACTAATGATTAAAGGGCACTGAGCATGGCAGCCAAATCAACAGCAGAGCCCTTTTCTGAGACTTTTAACTTTGCGTGATTTGAATTGGTAACGCACTTTAACAAAGCAGACGCAGTTAGGAAGGTTAACCCGTGTAAAATGCTGGTTTTCCACACTATTAATGCATATTACGCATGAGCTTTGGTTTGATGCTGAAGTGAAAATGCCTTACCTCGCTGGATAGAATGCCACCATTAGATAAAATGTCAGGCTGCTGATCACTGTAGCCGGTGACTATGGCCCCGCAGGGGTTGGTGTGGTCTGCCTCGCTGCTGCGGGAGGGGCTGCACGGCTTCAAAAACATCAGATCCGTCTTGGCGGACTCCGGTGTCAGGCACACCTGGTAGCAGTAGGAGTTCTGGGTCTGGTGGTGGTGGGAGCCGAACCCCCCTCCCACGCCCCCCACCCCTGACTCCTCCACTGGCACCTGCCCGACGGGCCCAACTCCCGTGCTCACGTTGGTGCTCTGAACCAGCATGATGTCTGATTTGCTCAGTTTTTTCTGCTTTCTGCCGCGACTCTGCCGGCTACAGCAAGAGCCGCAGCAGAAGCAGCAATCTCCGGCTAGCAGACATGTGTAAAGGTTGAGCTTCTTGTCCTTTTGGCAGCGCACAGCCAGCACGATCATGGCCAGGAGGAAAATAAATGACACTGAGCCCAGAGCGATGATAAGAATCAGGGTAAGATCAAGGGAGGTATCTTTAGACTTAGAGGCCGAGCCGCGGTCCCCACTGCGGCCCTCCACCACGCTGTCCACCAGTAACACGCTCACACTGGCTGATGAGGAGAGAGGGGGCTGCCCGTGGTCCCGCACCTCGATCAGCAGGTCATACAAGCTCTGTGGGTCCCGTTTGGCGGATATCCTGCGCGCCGTTCTCAGCTCTCCTGTCCTCCAGTCCATCCGAAACATCCCCATCTCATTGCCCCTCAGGATGCTGTAGGAAAGCCGTGCGTTTTCGCCATCATCTGCGTCCATGGCCACGATGCGCGTCACCAGGTATCCAGGCTCCGCAGAGCGCGGCAGGTGCTCCTTAGCTGTTCCATTCTTTCCTATAGGAGCTATAACAGTGGGAGCGTTATCATTTTGGTCAACGATGATGACGTTTACAGTGGCATTAGAGAACAGCTCCACAGCACCTGAGTCTTTAGCCTGAACCATGAAGCTGAACTCTTTCAGCTGTTCGTAGTCGAAAGAGCGCAGCGCGTAAAGATAGCCGGTGTCTTGGTTTATGGAGACATATGTGTCCACAGACATGCCCTGGATGTCACACTCCAATATGGAGTAGGTAATTAGAGCATTCTGTCCTATATCAGGGTCCAGGGCGCTCACTGCATGAATGAATGCCCCAGGCACGTTGTTTTCAGTTACATACACATCATAAACTGCCTGCGTAAAGCGGGGCGCGTTGTCGTTTTCGTCGGACACATGCACCTTAATAGATTTACTGGTTGCCAGCGAGGGCTGACCTCTGTCTTTGGCCACCACGGTGATGGTGTATGAGTCCGTGTTTTCTCTGTCCAGTGAGCCGTCCGTTACGATGGTGTAGTAATTTTTAAACGAAGACTTTAACTTGAAAGGGACGTCGCCCAGGATTTCACAGCTCATCTGACCGTTCTCACCAGAGTCTCGATCCGAGACGCTGAACAGGGCAATCACGGTGCCAGGGGCGTCCTGTTCGCTCACAGACTCAGTTACAGTGCTGAAGCCGATCTCAGGCGTGTTGTCGTTCACGTCCAGGAGTTTGACCAGCACTTTGCAGTGCGCAGGGACGGCATTGGCACCCAGATCTTTCGCCTGCACATTGATCTGGTGCGTATTGCTCTCTTCATAGTCCACCTCACCTGCCACTTCTATCCTGCCCGTTCTGGCATCGATGGTGAATAAATCCTTTATTCGTGGGGTGTTGTGATTACTGAAGGAATAAACTATTTCTCCGTTTTGTCCCTCGTCTACATCTGTGGCGGTGAGCTGGATGACTAGAGTCCCAACAGGAGAGTTTTCCCGCAGATTAATTGTGTAAACAGACTCGTTGAACGTGGGTGCGTTGTCATTAGAGTCCAGAACTTTAACAACCAGAAGCGCCGTCCCGGTTCGCTGCGGGACGCCTCCATCCACAGCCGTCAGCACATAGCGATGGACCGCCTGCTGCTCTCTGTCCAGCGGTTTCTCCAGCACCAGCTCCGCAAATTTGGTGCCATCGCTCTGCGTCTGCACGTCGAGGTAAAAATAGTTATTGTTAGTTATAGCATAAGTGCTGAGCGCGTTGGTGCCGACGTCGGGATCAAATGCGTTCTCCACTGGGAAACGCGTTCCGGGTATGGCACTCTCAGATATTTCCACTGAAATGTCCGTTTCTGGGAAGCTGGGCGGATTGTCGTTAATATCCATCACTTCGATTTCCACGCGGAAGAGCTCCAGAGGATTCTCCAAAAACACCTCCAGATGCATTAAGCATGGGATTGTCTGCTTGCAGATTTCTTCCCGGTCTATTTTTTCCTTCACCAAAAGCGCGCCGTTCTCCAGGTTCACCTCCAGATAAGGTGTCCTAGAACTTGGCACAGTCTGGAATCGGCGAGCGGAAAGTTTTGTGATGTCCAACCCCAGATCTTCCGCTATATTCCCAACAACGGAGCCAGGCTCTTGCTCCTCTGGTACTGAGTAGTGCAGCTGACATAGAACTCCATTCACAATGGAGAGCAGAAATATAAACCAAATCATCTCCTTTATCCCCTTCCAAGTGCACAACACAAAGAAAAAAAAAGGGCTATTCCTTTCTTTTACAAAGTATGTGCATTTCCGTTCTTCTCTGAGGGGAAAAAAACAGCAAAACAATCTACAACAAGGCTCTTCAATTCTAATGATCCCATCATTTGGCTTTGCTCAGTTGTTTCAGCTGTGAGGAGCGCAGCCATTTGATCCAATCTTCTCCGTTTTAATCAATTCGGCAGCAGGTATGTGAGTTTTTAGTGTCAGTGCACACATGCAGAAGCTGGACCCAACATTCCTTGTGCGCAGAACTGACTTCCTTCTGAAAAGTGAGATGAAATATAGATGATGAAAAACTTAAAATCCACGTGATGGGAAGAAAATGTAAAAACCTGTAAAGCATTGGAAAAATGAATTCTTTAAAAAAAAATTGTGAGACTTTTTCCAGGAGGTTGTAATGACTGCGCCTAAGCGCTCAAAGCCGATGATGCTCTCATCTCTGCTTCTGGAAGGCGAGTGTGAGCGGCGGGGCTGGTTTTGCGCACAGCCTTTTTCCCCGGCAGCCAATGATATTCCTCAAACGTCGGGTGTAATGGCACCTGATTGGGGCTCTGTGATGCCAGCTGAAGCGCACGCTGGGCCATCATAACAAAACCAGTTAAAGAGCCGCTGCGCTTCTCTCCTCTCCTTTTTTCCTTTCCTCCATCCAACTCTTTCCTCTTTGCCCGTGATGTTGTAGCAGGGGAATTATGAGTGTTACACACCCTATGAATTAGCAAGCTGGATAATGTAGTTTATTAGTATTGCAAAAAATATATACTAAAAAAATTATTTATGGGGCTTTTCACAAACTGTTCTGTTTGCCAAAAAAAAAGAAGAGATAGAGTTTGCCCTTGAGGAATAATCCAACTGTTTAATATCAAAGTGCTGATGTAATACAATCGAATGCGTCAGAGTGCAATAAGGAAGCCCTCAGCCAAACATGTAAAACTGCCTGTGTAAGTAAAATAACCCATGACGCAATACCACACCGTGCAGTGTCTAGATTCTTCTCTTCCCTTCTTTTTTGTGAAACATAAAAAAAAAATCAAATCTGGAGATCTTACTCCAGCAGGATAATGTAATGAGCTTTTTTTTTTTTTTTTTTTTTTTTTTCCCAGTGGGGCAGTCATGTTTAAGC
>NW_015150555.1:620196-626639 GCF_000732505.1 Cyprinodon variegatus | reverse complement strand
CTCTCTCTCTCTCTCTCTCTCTCTCTCTCTCTCTCTCTCTCTCTCTCTCTCTGGTTCTGGTGCGCGCTCTCGTTTTCTCCCTTTGCGCGCTCTGTCGCTGTCCCGGTGAGGGTGTTGGAGAGATCAACGTCGCCCCCTGGCGTTAGCCAAATTTCTTTTGGAAAACAAAAGTCCTGGAGAGGAAGAAGGTTCTCCAAAGGAGCTGCACAGTTCAACCAAACCGAGTCATTTAATCCAGTTTAAAGGCTGCAGCTGAAATTAAACAGGTGATTTAATGGAAATCGGTATGTGGTAGACTTATTTGTTCTCATGATACGATGTATGGAACTGGTTTTTCCAAATATCCTCAGTTCTAAAGGAATTTACTACCATGTAAATTATGTGTAGATTGTTATAAAGTATTTTTTTTTTGAGAAATGAAAATGTTTAAATTTCATATTCTTAATCAATCTTAAATTTAGCCACAGCTAATTCAAAGAACATCATTTTAAATTGAAGTAAGGTAACTATTAAATGTATTATGATAACGCAGTCTTACTACCAATTGGATGATTCTGGGTTTGCATTCCTCTGTAAGCAATCTGCATGTTCTCCCCATGCAGGGTTAAGTCACAGTTGTGTCACTGAAAGGATTAAATGGCAATAGCACATGGATGGAGGGTTGCATTGAAGCTAATGTCTAGACATTGCAAGAGTATTCATACGCAGTAGCTATCGTTCTGCTAGATTACAAGAACAAGCTGAAAAGTAATACATTGAAAAAATCAATTGATGCATCTTTTGCCACTTGTTAAACATATCTAGTTACTTTAAAACAACTGTTTCATGTTAGCAGGGTGTGACATTTTCAGTGTATTTAATGTGCATAATCAACACATGGCTTTGCTTGAGAATGAAGAGGAACAGAAAACATACATGGACAACAAATTGTTAGACAAGCAAAAATCTTAAAGGTGTGGCATGCATATGACTTCAGAACATTTATGTTAGAGTAATATCCAGTGTTTTTAGAAATCACTTAATTAGTGAATAGAATCCTCCACTATGTCATATTTTTCACTTAATTTATTATGGAGCAAACACCACCATTAGGGCAAATAATTGTAGAGGTATTTGAGACAGGAAAGACAACATTCTTTCCTGTCTCAAATTTAATTAAAGAATTTTTCGACAACAGGATTATTAGTTTTGGTTGTTTTATTTCATTCACTTTCCATTTTTTAAAGAGGGGCAAAAAGAAGGGCATTGATTAATAATAGTTATAGCCAACCCGATTTCAAGTTAGCAGGACTGAAACCACAAACTTAATAGGTGCTCTGATGATACCAACATCTATTTTCACCTAATTGCAAAATGCTAGGGGAAAAAGAAACTTAACATTACTCAATGACCTGAATACACCACTCTCGTGTTAAAGCATTGTGGTGTTAAAATCATGTTATATAGATTTTTTAATAGTCGTAATTGATGAGAAGATGAATAAATTTAAAGACATTGGCTTCGGATGAAGGAGTTTGCCCTGCAACTGGAGGGTTGACAACGGCTCCGGCTCTCAGTGCCGTTGTGTCCTAGGGCAAGACGCTTCACCCACATTGCCTATTGATGGTTTCCATTTAATCTGAGAGCTTCAGTGTATTTAAAAAACAGAACAATTGTGTTGAGGACACCACAAAGCTGGTAGCGACATGCTAAATGCCAGTTATACACATTGCAGTTGTCTCAAACTCTGGTCCTCAAGGGCTGGTGTCCAACAGACTTAACATGTGTCTCACATGTGTCTCTTCTGTATCAACTCATATAGTAGCTCATTAGCCAGAGGTATTTAGAGCCTAAAGGCATGCTAGTGAAGCATTTCAGAGACAAATCTAAAAGCTCCAGTTAAACCTGAGGATTGGCATTTGAAATCACTGCTATATATATTGGGGAAATGAATATTTGTGCATGCAGTGCTTTTCAAACTTTTTAACTATAGGTTTTTGTTTCATACTTCTTATTCTGGAAAATACCAACACCTAAGATACATTTGAATTTGTGACACTAACATTGCGAAATGTCACAAACCATGGGTGGTGTGAATAACTTTGTAAGATCCTATGACAATTTGTACTCCCTCAAACTATCAAAAAACTAACCTTGTTGGTCCACATTCATTTAGACCCTTCATGCAGAATCTTAACTCTTTTAAAATCACAGCATGAAACATTGTTATGTTTAAACAGGCACTGAGCACTTTAGAATGTTTTTTTTTCTAACTTTGACTGTGATCTTTGCACAGTACCCTTACGGTTTTCAAGGTACAGCTCAGCACAAAGGTGCTTTCAAGCCGTGTGGCTGATTAGAAATCAAGCCTTATTGAAGTTATAATTATGTGCCTTCACCAAGGCCATTTCCACTACAAGCAAAACAGGAATCTTTTAGAACTAGCTGTCCTCCAATAGGGAGGACATGCAATTGAGTCAGTGAATGGATTGACACAGAGCAGATCAAAGAGTTTCTTCTTTACCAAGTCTGTTAAACACAAAAAAAAACAAAACAAAAAAACAATGAATAAATAATTTAGGTGAACAATGTTCTACTAATAGAGGATATCTAAGCAGGAGTAGTTTTTGCACAGTTCTTGCATATTTTCTCATTAACCAAAATACATAAGTAAAGTAAATGTAGCAGCAATAAACCAGTCATACCTAGTAAATGAGTCATAGATTTTGATTTGATAAAGAAAATAATGTGAACTGTCAGTGAATAAAAAAGATGTGCCTTAGAGGAGGATAGCTTGAGGAACAAAGATTCTCCTCCTCCTTTAAAGAGCACTTATAGAGACATAGTCAGCTTATATGTTTCTTTTAAATTTATACAGTATAACTCGCTCCGGTTGTGTACAAAGATTTTTTTTAAAGATCACTGTGCCATGTAATCATAGTAAATGTTATTTCTGTGTTTTACACTTTGTTCTTGCTCAATTTGTAAGTAAATAATGCCCTTCTATGTAAATTTATAATAATAAAAAAAATATCTACCAAGGTACGACATATGTGCGCAATGGGTAAACAAGTTACTAATGGGGCTGAGCACACCCCAGCAAAGTTGTTAAAATGATGAAGAAAAGTCTGAGATTCAGTGTAAAAAAGCCCTCAAAAATATTCCCCAAGAGGGATAAGACTGAATGAACATCTGTGTTCACTGAAGCAGAGCTAAAGCTATTGCGGCATTACGATGTCGCTGTGGAGTTGATGGATGCGTAAGTAAACATCCTTTTTAATACTGATACTATTGGTAGTAAGGCTATAATTATGTTTAAGTACAAATGCCTTCATAAATGGCTAGAGAGACAGGCATACATACTGACAAACTGACTGGCTGATTAACTGATTTACTGCTAAGTTCCAGAAGACTTTTTCAAAATCAGATTCAATTTAGAGCTTTAGTTTGTTCCATTTAAATAAATGGTTTTAGCCTATCATATTTTTAAATTAATCTATTTGAAAAATGTCTTACCCTGATCCTGAATTTTTGGTCAGTAGGAATAGTAATTTTTTTCCTTGATGTCTGATGGGAGGCTATATGTGAAGGATTCACTAGAACATAGTTGCTGTAGATCAATTCATTTAATTAATATCAGCTGGTCTTCGACCATGCCGAGCTGTTGCTTTTATTGAGAGGCACTGCAGGACAGTGAGGCCCTATTACATTGCTGCACCAGTTGCTTTCTGATAGTTCAAATCTACTGCCAGTAGGTTGCTTATAGGTCTGTTTATGTCTGCTAATAGCACCTTGCGCAAGAATTCTATAAAAATACTACAAGAATCAATGCTGGGTGTGTATATAACCCCATTCTACCATGATGAAAGCATTTGATCATATCCCTTTAAGGCTTGTTTGTCTATGTTAAATCACCTATATACCTGCAAATCTTTTAGCAAGCTTACCTTCATTTTGAATTAGGTACTGAGCAATCAAAACACATGGTAAGATACACTTAGAATATTTTTTTCACAGTTTGCTTGTACTAGTGACGCCCAATCTTTGTTTGTTTTTTAGGGGTTGGAAACATTCAATTGAGGTATTGGACAAAATTATCCCATGACTGCTGCAGATGTGTTACCTATGCATCCTTTCTGTAAATTTCCTCTTCAAACATACTTAAAAAGCACACTGCTAGTGAAAGTTTGGTGATTGTCAAGGCCAGTTAAAGCATTCTACTATAATATCAGCATCATATTTAAAAAGTACTGATGCTTTGAGCTTTCTAAATAGTTCAATTTGACTCTGCCTTGTTCCTGGTTTATTTTCCATGCACAACTAAATAGGTACCAATAATTTATTTCCCATTCTTGTTGCATTCATTATTTAATAGCTCTAAAATGAGAAATTGGACATCTTTTTTGACAAATGGATAGCTGTAATGTGAAGGGTTAAAAGACCAAACCACAGTCTGTAGGTACAAGCTCAACAGGCCATTAAAAATTCATAATATGAACAAAAAGGCAATTAAGATATCATTAAGGGGGTTAACACCGATAGGATATTCTGCCCCTCAAGCCTTTTTACAATCCATTTTGATGATCAACCCAACTGCTGCTTAGAAACTGCACTTGTGAGGCTCCGGTGGATGTTTAATAAACCCAAACAACAAACTGGTAAATTTCTCAGACTATTTTTTTTTTTTTTTTTTCAGAAAAATAGTCCTAATTAGAAAATATCATGGGGAATTGAGAAACCTGCTTAGTCTTGTAAAAAGTCCAATATAGAAAAACATATCTCTTGACAGTTTTTTTCCGCCACCCCATAGGGATGTAGAGGATGCAGAAATTATGTTTCTGAGCAGAGAATGTTTACTCTTTAACATAAGATAAGCATGATAAGCCTTATTTGTACACTCATTTGAACTATTTTGGTCCTGCTTTAAAATTGCAGTTTGACAGAGCCATGCAAATGGATGACTATGTGCTCAACGCAAAGTGAGTGTGTATGTGATCAGTGTCGCCCTAGACAGCTGCAGGGTGACTCCCTCCCCCCGATAGCTATTACTCAGTCTGACGGATGGTGGGGTGGGGCTGGGGGGCATTAGGGAGAAAATGGGAGGGAGACGGTGATCAGAAGAAACAGGGGCTCAAAGGAAAAAAAAGACAACACATCGTAGTAAAATGACTGAGGAAACACAAGGGAAGAGGTAACAGGAGTAACAGGGGGCCTCAGGAGGTTGAAAGCGTTAAAGTGAGTTGAAGGGAAATTAACGAATAAAAGGAGGGGGTGAGGACTCTAGGGTTAGATCTGAGCCTGACATTGGCAAATGGTGCTGATAAGAAATGGAGGAGGAGGAGGATGCTACATTAGTAATTGGTTTATTTTCATATGGAAATCTATCTCTGTTTCTGTAAATGCATTAGTAACTGTCAGATGCACATCTTACTGTGGACCAGAAAACTATGGTTAAAAAGCATGGTGGATTTAGAGAAACAAGCTAATAAATATTTATAATGGTTAATCATAAAAAATACAATATTATGGTTGAACAATTACATTGAATGCTTTATTTCATTGCCTACTTTCAAATCATTTGCAACCTTTAATATGTCTTCTTGGATTCATGGCATATTTTTTTTGTGCCACCAACCTGAGGGCACAGTTACCAGTCTGAACGGACAGAGAGACCAGTGTGCAGTATTTAAACTCACACCCCTTTGCTCAGAACCTGTCTGCCAAGCACTTAACTCTGACAAACTCTGCTTTGCTACCTGTGGTCTTGCTTCACTTCTTTGTTTGAATCTTTGACGTTTCTTTGAGTCCTCTACTTCATCTCTGTGTGCATTTGATCTGATGCCTTCTCGCTTTGCCCTCTCTGCGCTCAAGATCTGTTTAACTATTGTTTATGTAAACAAACCACAAAAACTGGCCAATCCAATCAAAGTAATCATTGGAAATACAGATTGGTTGATTGATTAATTGATTGATTGATTGATTGATTGATTGATTGATTGATTGATTGATTGATTGATTGATTGATTGACTTTATTTATCTCACAGTGGAGAAATGTACTCGCTACATCAGCTCAAATAGTCAAAAAGAGAAGAAGAAGAAGGTGCCAAAGGAAGAAAAAGGTACATGGGATACATATACAGTATATACAGTAGATGGATATTTATATATAAACCTATTGGGTGTCAAATATAAAGAAACTGGTTATTGCACATGGTATTAAACTGTATATGCACATTATACATTGCACAAGTTATTGCAAATTGTAATGTTGCATTGTAGAGTCTGGTGGCAGGGATTAATACAGTATTCAGGGATGAATACTGTCTTTAAATCAAAATACTGCACCTACAGTGGCAGAGATTACAAAAATCAGATCATACTAAATACTTTCATGCTCTCTATCTATCTATCTATCTATCTCTCTCTCTCTCTCTCTCTCTCTCTCTCTCTCTCTCTCTCTCTC
>NW_015150555.1:603637-620169 GCF_000732505.1 Cyprinodon variegatus | reverse complement strand
TCTCTCTCTTTATATATATACATATATATATATAGGCTATACATACATACCTGGTAGGCCCAGGTTCGAGAAAGAGATGTCCATGTGGGTCCTTAGGCAAGACCCTTCACGCTAATGCCTACCTCATACAATGATTAGAGACAATATAATGATTGACTTCACCCGGCCAAACAAGGTCTTCGTCAGGTGTTTGGGATGTCAAATGGGCTACTGGAACAAAATGAAGGAAATGGACGAGATGTGAGAACAGGGCTCTATTACAATGCAGATCCCATACATCAGACATCTCAGTCCAGAAGAGTACAGTTCTAGGAACAGCAAAGATACTGCGCAGGACCCTCAAGCTCCTAGGCCTCTAGTAGAGGACCCAAGCTTGGAAGAAAAAGGGTTGAAGACCACCCGCAATGAGTAAGGAAGAGTTGTTTTTTTTATATACACATGTATACTTGCCGAAAATGTACATTTGTTGCATTGATTTGCCTTCATTTCTATGGCCCAGCACAAGCCCTAACCACTACTAATACATACATTAGCCTAAACTTTATTCAAACCTTTTTCCTAAACACAAGAACAGCTTCATATTTAATTAATACAAAAAGTCAAATCTGATGACAGGTACACATCTAAGTTAACAGTCAATCAAGCAATTAGGACTCCATCTCCTATTGTCTTTGTTTGTAAAGGAAACCTCCCCCAACTCTTTTGGGGTTAAACTACTAATCTCCTTGGCATGCCTGAAATACCATGGCATGTAAAAACTAAAGAAACGAACAAATCTTATATCAGATTTGTGTCATAGCTACATAGCACTGTGCAGGCTGTTTGCTCCTTTTCTCCTCCTTCTTCCTGATTGTGACAACAGATGCTGTCTCTACATCTGCTCATTAATGCTCTTTGGGAGGAGCTTAAAAAGAAGCTGGCTTTGCGAGACAGACTCTTGATTGTTTTCCTCATGAGTAATATTAGGCTGTGCATTTCTTGCCCCTGATGCTCTGAAATTGTCCTCCCTTGTCTCCAGTGACAAAAACAGGATGTCTCTGCTGATGTCTGAGTTTTGGACTCCAGTTATGTGCTTCCTGGTTTCCAGCGTTTGTGTGGAAAACATCAATCGCGGCTCTTTCCTTCTTTCTGCCACTCCTTCCCACTGCTTGTTCACTCATCAGCTAGCACCTGAAGGGAAAATGAGGACAAAACATAACTTTTTGACCATACAGAGGAGAGGATCCATGCCAACTGACTGCTACTTTGTTGGACTGCTAAGCCTAGTAGCTTGTGAGCACGCTGGCACTGCAGATAATGTTTGTGTCCTCTGCTCTTTTGATAAAAAGGTGGTTTTTATAAGATGAATAATCCTCTCTGTGCTTCACAAACAGTCTTTTCTTAACAGGATATATATTGTGTACTTGTGTTAAATAACTTTAGTTAATAGCAGCCCGGTTAAATCATCACAGCAGATAAATGCGGTAGTAGCTCAGGCAAAATGTGAGGTGTTGGTATTCTTGTTGGTTTGTTTACTGAAAGGTTGTTTACAATCTAGGATTTCCAGCTCTCCCTTAAGAACATCAGGGACAGCTGGATGTATTTTAGATGATATTTTCCCTGCTCTGTATTGAGATGTTTAGAGTGAGATCTTTCCCTACTTCTGCTCAGGGAAAAAAAGTGGGTTGTTTACAAAGTAAATGAATGGCAATTAGCTGTCGTCCTGTCAATCAGCTCTGTTGTGTGTTGTCACTTATAAGCAGCTGAGAGCAAGTTGGTAGCCTATGAGTTCAGTCTGGGCCTTTATCTTATGTATTATTCCACGCTCCTTTTACCCATCTTTACAAACTGATTATTTGTCATGGTTGCGGTTCATGCGGGTGCGGCCTTCAGTAGGATGGGGACATGGAAAGCAACGCCTCATCAAAATGTTTCGCTAGATGAGGGCATAATTAAAAGATTTCTGTAACATACACTCTGCCTAATCTGAGAAGAATTTTCTTACACAAACAGCAAATACATGCTCTGGGGGAGTTGTTTTTGATATTATATACTTTCAAATGTTGCAATATATTGGACCTTTAACAGTTTTGTTCCTATTATATGTCAACTTTTACCAGTGCATTGTGAAGATATTTTATTTTAGATAAACAAAATGATGTTTCTGGCAGACCAGTCACATCAGTCTTTTTTTCCCCTAAAAGCAAAATGTATAAGTACATTTTTCCTTGCACTAGATGATTTTGAGCAAAAATTTTGGGTCAGTTGGAGCACCTAGCTAACATGGTATAACATTTACAAGGATCCGATTGCAGAGATTCAATACAACACTAGTAACTTTTGCATTGCATAAAACTAGTGTATATGAGTTATCTTGCATGTGTCAGGTTTTGATTGGTGTTTGAGGACCCAAATGCAGAGGCAGGGAGGCTGAGGTGAGTTCTTGTATATTTTTTCAGAGGAAACAGTTTAACAAAGGCAGGAATCCAAACTTTAACTTAATATGTAACACAAACCAGAACCATGGAGACATCTGGGGAAAACAATCACAAGGAGCCAGGGAGAGACGGGGTAGGAAGAAAACAGCATTGAGAAACCAGCAACGACAAGGAACCAACAAGGAGTGACAGCAGAGGGAGAGAATATATAGCTGACTGAGACAAAGGCAGGGCTGACGAGCAGATGAGGAGCAGGTGTGAGAGGAGACAACGAGGGAGCCAAGGGGAAAGGAACACACACACACACACACACACAAGAGGGCAACAGAGGACAACAGAAAAAAACCTGAGAACTAACATAAATCTAGAAACTACAACAAAACATGAATTAAACCAATAAAACTAGTAAAACATGGAGCAAAGTAAAGCACAACAGAACCAAAACCACGACAGCATGTTAATGGTAAACTTTTGGGCATTGGAGGATATGGGCTTTTTACTCAAATTCAAACAGATATTTTGTCAGTTTATTGCTGTAAATTTGATAAAGCGGTTAAGTTTTCCCAAAATGTAGATATGTTTTATTTTTATACTTAAACATGATGTCTGTTAGTCAATATTTTAATATCTGATTTGAAAGGTAAATTAAATATTACAATAACTCATATGGTTGTTTTTTAGGAAGTTGTTTTAGATGTTAATTGCTGCAGGCAGGGAACGATCTTCTGGATCTTCTATATCAGTTTGTATTGAACTGGATCTGGAGAAGCCTCTTACAGAAGATGCTCTGCTGTTGTTTAACATTCTTCTGAAGAGGATGCTCAAAGTTGTCCAGAATGCTCTTTACTTTATGAAGAATTCTTATTGGTAAAATATTTTCCATAACACAACACCACTTCCTGAATAGGATGGTTCCCCAAAATGTTTGGCTCTTTCCCTGATGTTGTCTCTCTAACTGTTTGGGGCAACTTGGGACCGAGTTCTGGCTGCGCCTCTCTGCTCTCAAGGATTCCACTTTTGGACGATCATCAATACTTTTGACGGAGAGGGGTAGTCATGGTAAGACAAAATGCCCAAAGGGGTACACGTGTCAAAAAAGGTGGTGAAACACTAAATTAAAGTAGGAAGATGTATCTGCAACTCCCCCAGTCAACCTCATTTTTACCGAAATTTAAACAAACCTTTTAAAAGCACTTTGTGTTTGGCTTGAATCCTGGGCACTCACAGTAAATATGATTGCAAAGCATTGGCTTTTACAAAGTTGAATGAGGTGATTGTTGTGTTTAAAAAACACTGTTCTTGTTCTATCATTTTTTAAGCTAGTGCTTGTCAAAGCTGGATATGGTGGGCAGTCATAATTTTTAAATTATGCACTTTACAACACTGTAAGTACAGTGTTTCGACAATTAATTGCTGCCAAAAAAAAAAAAAAAAATGCTTTTCTACTTCAAAGGGAAAACCCTCCAAAACTACGAACTGAGATGCATTGGTATTTTTCCAGATTCATCCAGGTTGGATTGGAGATAGCTTTCAATTTTCAAGCTGCATCATTTCCAAGCAGAACATATACACTATAGGATTAAACATCGGTTAATGTACAATTGTAAATGGCGTCTTACTTTGTGTGATGAGCCACAAAATTTTGACTTTTTTGTGATGTTTTTGCCAGGTTCAACTGCTCTCCTGGCAAAATATGCTTAAAAACCTTTGTTTTATGTCTGAATCCAATATTTGCTGTGATGTGATGCCATTTCAGCTCGACTAGCTTCATTGCTTAATTTGCTAGCCCTTTAAAACACAAAATATACTTTCACTGTCAATCATTAAAAGCAAAACAGCATGACTATTATCCTATGTTCTAATTGCAGACGGTTTAGCATTACTGAAGTTAACAATCATATTCATTTATCCATTTTGCTAGTTAGCTCAACCCTGAGAGATCAACATGTACTTCATCTTCAAGTAGGCCTACTTGAGCTTTGCAGCACCTATTGGTCATTGACCCCTGAGACTCCCAAGAATTGAAGGTCTTGAGACTTGACTTGACCTGCAGAAGCCTTTGCCAATATGTCAGGCAAGCCACTGAGGTTTCTCTTACCATCTCTTTTCTTCCTCTCTGAGAGAAGAAAAATGTATTTATCTTAAGGACAGAGATTTACAGTGATCAATATTCCTGCTGATTTATATAGTATATCCATATGCTAAATCTATGGGCTCAAAGTTACATAAAACGCCTGATTTAGAATGACAGTTCCCCTCACCATTACAATCAAGGGATATAGATAGAAGTTTCACAAAGGAGGATCAGTTTCTATCAAATCCCTTTTAAAAATGAATGAATCCTCTAAATCACTCTAGAGCCTGTGAGCCCCACCCCAGTGCCACAGAAAATAGATGTTTATGTTCAATATCCTTGCTTTTTCTCCCTTCTTCTCCAACTCTATCTCATACCCCATCCTGGCCGTGTTCAATTCTGAAATAGTTTGTTATTTGGCTAGCTTAATGAGATCAGATCAATCTCTGTTTGGGGTATGTGTATGTTTGTTCAGAGTTGGGTTTAATTCCTGTAAGAACTTCTTCATGTGCAAAAACAAGAAGTCTTACTTACAGTAATTTTGGTTAAAACAAACATATTTATCCAGTGAAGTTACTGATGGACAGAACAGTAGTAAAACTTTTACTCAAGCAAGAGTAGCAATAATTCACAATTGTTTTTTCTCGATAAAAGTAATGCCAGACAAGTTTAATTGTATAGCACAATTCAGTAAAAAGAAAATTAATAATAAAAGGAAACTACACAGGATGAAGCACCTTACAGTGGCACAATGCTGTTTCATAATTTTATCAAATACTCAATGAAGTCTTTGCTTACATGCATACATTTTCTTAATATACAATCAAATGCTCTTAGTGGCAAGAAGGCTGTTCTTTGAAACATTATTTCTATCCCATCATCCTAATGCTTTCTGTTTACAGTCAGCTGTTTACTGTGAACTACTATTTCTCAACCTTTCTCTTTATTTAATTTCACTATTCTTGGGACATTAATCCTTTAATCCTAGAAATGTTCTCTAGTTGATAGAAGGCTGATTTTGTTAATGTTTTTTCATGCCTCTGAAGGTTCTGGACAGAGTCGAGGACTGATCAGTGGTGTCTATCCAAAGGAACTGAAGCTGTCTGCAAATTGAGATTTTCCCACCTTTGGTGCTAAGGTCTATAACACCTGAACTGTATTCAACAGTTTGCATTTGTAACATTATCACTAAACACCTTGACAAGGACAATTGAAGTAGTATGTTTTTACATCCACAAGGGCACAACATATTTGAGGACCCAGACAAAACTGAGGGCACATAACAATGTTGAGCATGAAAATTTGACTCAAAGATCCCAAAGTAGCTGGTGATTTATAAAAAGGATGTGTTTATTGGTTGAGTAAAATCAGATATACTACCTAAAACATTCTTTAAGAAAGTGATGGATAGTAATAGTAAGTAATGGGTTTGGCCATGTGCCGTGCGTTCGACTGGTGACCTGTTCAGGGTGTACCCAGCCTCTTGCCTGTAGACAGCTAGAGATGGGCACCAGCACCCCTTGTGACACTGCTTGGGATAAGCGTGATGGAAAATGGGTGGATGGATGGGTTTTGCAATGTGCTTTCAACATGTGGCACTTAGTGAGCTTGAGGAGTTCCTGTGTTGTGATGTCAGAGCTGAAATGCAGTGCAGTCCCACAGTCAAAATCTTTCTCTCTAATCTATCAGACTTTTTCATTAAAGGTTAAACGTATTTTGAGTCCTGAAAAAGTCTGTTTAGATGCCACAGACCCAGGAGAGCTTAATAACCTGATAAGTATGGCAAAAAGCACAATTATTAATGATGTTACTAACAATTTTAGTGATTAAAGCTCACACAGGATTTTTAGTTGTTACTGTAGTTATATTTGTAAAGTTAGTTATGGAGCCTAGAAGGAAATTCAACTGAAGAAACTCACTTTTTCATACATCCACCTGCAACACAGCCAATCACCTTTGAACCACATCTCCATGAAAGCCAATCGGCATCCAAAGCTCATCTTAAAAGGCCTCTGATATGAACCTGTCTGCTCCTGTGCGCAGTCGGAGGATGCGCTGTGACTTAATTCAGATGACACCGTTTCAACCCACCTCCAGCACCTCCAGCACCTCCTCCACCTTTGTAGCCAAGCTTCATCGGACTGTCATTCCTCCCGGACTCTTACTGCGTTCCCTGTCTCATCCTCATCTTAACTGGTCCTGCAGAAGACCACCATGTTGAGCCTGGTTCTGCCAGAGGTTTCTTCCCAATGGAGAGTTTTTCCTCTCCATGGTTGCTTCATGCTTGCTCTTCATGGACAGGTTCTTGCAGCCTGTGTTATCCATGACTTTCATCTTCCAGGTACCTGAGTGAAGCTCTAGTATCAGCTCACGCAATTCACTAGATCTCCTCATAAAGCTCAGCATACCATCTCGCTAACCAGCAGTCTACAGACTGACCAACTTCATCTATCTCCATTTCACTGCCTGTTTCAGGCCTGGTAGGGAAACAGCCCTATTCTTCAGTCCTGTTCATGCATATCTATGAAAAAAAAGTACTATGTTTCCTGCCGAGGTCTGAGTGCCAAAGACAAAGTAATTGTATCAATATTTTATCCTAAGTGACTTTTCTCTTTGTGTGAGTTTTTCAGATTAAAATAGCTGTAAAGTCCTTTTTTAAACATTATCCTTAACCTTGAGTCCAAACTTTTCCTACCTAGCTCTCCTGATTACTGGACTATGGCTCCACATAGATTTTATGTTACAGTAAACAACCTTTACAAAAATGAAGCAATAGAATCAGATATATCGGATATTTTTAGAGTAACAGTAATCTACTATCTCATCTACTGAATTAAAGTGCAAAGTAGAAGTACAAAAGAAAATGTGGTTGAAGGTTTCAGCATCACTGTTCTCTATGATACATCTTCTAACTGTATAAGGTATTTTTATTTCATTGAGTCAGGGAATGGGGATGTGTGATATAGAGGAAAAGTGGTCACATTGTTTCTGTAAAGTGCCTTGAGATGACATCTGTTGTAAATTGCTGCTATATAAATAAGCTGAATTGAATTAAAGCTGAATGAAGAAATATCAGTTACAGAGACCTTGGAGATGCGTATACTCCTACTAATAATCAAGACAAAAATAAAACACCTAGAAGTACACATTTTTCAGAAGCTACTCAAGTAAATGTGATTGAGAAATTGTAACCACTAACCACCTTTAAAGAATTATAGGGGATGAACCTAAACTTTTTGTAACAATTCAGAATAGAGGGACCCAGTATTCAGGCAAGACAGACAGTAGGATTACTCAAAAGGCGTATTAAAAACAAACAGATCTGTGGTAGAAGTGGCAAGGCCGTCTGAGGCAGGAAACTATGGAGAGAGGAAAACACAGGTTAGTGACCACGTAAATCTAATGGAGGAAGATAATGAATGTGAGTCACTAACCTGGTTTACAAGTTCAGTCCGTGCCCAGAGAACAGGATAGGATCCAGCTGGTGGGCCGCCAACAAGATATGGGGGCGTGGCCCAGAGTGTCAAAGACGCTGCAGCCCCAGAGAACATGCAGGAGTCCGAAGCCAGGTCGGGGAAACAAATCAGAACTGGAACAGGCAGGCTCAAGGATCCAGGAGACCAAAGACAGTTCAGGGAAACTGTTTAGATGGGACCAGGTAGGCGCAGTGGTTGAGAGGCAGACCAGGTCAGTATCAGGTAATCAGAAACGCTCAGGAGCACTAAAACCACTCTCACCACTGATATCAGACGGAACAAGCAGATTCAATGGTTGAAAGGCAGGATAGGATCAGGCTCAAGAAATGAGAAATACCAAGGAGCTCTAAAAACACTCTCATCACTGACTAGAGAGAACAAGAATAATCTGGTCCTGATGACTGGATGCAAGCAGATTAAATAGAGGCAGGAGCAGGTGGATCAGATGAGAGGTAATGAGCAACTGGGCAGAATTGGACAGATGAATTAAATTAATAGTTAAGACAGTCATCAATGCCAAGATCATGATACTTTTGTATGATTTCCCTTCCATTCTAACTAAAGCATATGCATGCTTTGGTTGAAGCAAAGTTTTTAGAATGTCCTTGTTACAACATTAAAGTTTTGCTACAGTGGCTCACATGTTTGGAATACATGGTATGTGAGCTCCGACACTCATGTAGGAAAATCTTTGACAGGATGTAATGACCAAATTGTGAAAGTTACATTGTAAAAAGGGCAGCAAAGTAATGCAGGAGTATTGTTCTTCCATACCATTGTGTCCTTTTATACTTTTCAGGAAAAAAGACAGGAAACAGTGTGACATATACATGAAAAATGCATAGGCTAATCAGTGTGCTGTGATCTACAGCTTTTTATTCAGCAGGTTTTTTAGCTGATAGTATTCAGATGACCTGCTGAAACACTAATTTATTGAGTTTCCAAATGTTTTATCTTACCTCCAGGCTTTTGTTGCTGTTTGAGCTCATCTATTCAAGCAGTGTTGCATTTGAACTTTGTGACACTAGTGATTTTACAAAAATGGGCTGTATGTAATGCAATATATCCCCAAACCTCATAATCACTGAGGTACAGCTTGTGTCTTAGCAGTATTAAAACTTCAAAACTCCTGGCAGTCAATTAGAGGGGCATTGTGTGTGTCATCCAAGCGAGGTTAGTTTGCTTTGTGGTATTATGACTAATTAGCTCAACTCGACTCCCCCAAGACAGAGGGGAAGATAATGGTGTTGTGGTTTCACTTGTGTTGAAGATAGAATTTCTTAACTTTACTCTGTAATCCTCTCTTTAAAGTTTCTTCAGCTCAAAATTAAAATACAAATTAAATATTTTTTTTACAGTTATAATTGTGAGGTCTTTTTAAAACAGTCTGAATTCATGACACATGTTCTTCATATTATCAGATGCAATATGTGAGAGAGTAACTGCGGGAGAAGAAAGAAATTGGCACAGTGCCCTGGAGTGTCATTGTTTAATTGATAGGTCATTCTGTTGTGTTGTTGCCTCCGAGAGGATTCGCCTCCTAGAAGCATCCAGTGAATTAAAGTTTACTGATTATTGTCACAAAAGCAATTTTATAAATGGAATGCCATAAAAGGCTGTTCTAAATAAAACTAAATGATTACCCTTTGAAAAAATTATATTTGCCTTTAACCTAAACAGCTTTATAGTGAACATTGTTGAAAAATGCTTGTCTTTACCTAAAACACTAAGCACTACTGTATAAAAGAATTAATCTAAAAATCACAGTTTTCCAATTATTGGCAAACCTTTGGAGGGAAAACTGGATTGGTTTGGAGAGAGGCCCTCCTACCCACTTTGGATGGTGCAGTTCTTCTGCAGTCTGCTTCCTGGTCTTCCCACAGTCTAGACCAGGAAGCAGGGATATAGTTTAACACACCTCTCTGCAGCTTCTCTACTGTTACCCACCCCATCCAGACAGTACAATGGGTGAAACCCAATAAATTCGAAGAAAATGTAAAGAACTACATTTTGTAAAACTGAAGCAGTTAATCAGATCAATTAATTACTGAAATAATTTTCAAATAATCAATTAATCATTAGTAGCCTAGATACTAACTGAAGAGAAACCCACTTAGAGCAATTATTATACCAGAATAAAAAAAAAAAAAAAAAAATATATATATATATATATATATATATAAACATTTTGCATTTAAGATGAAAAATCTATTTTTTTTCCCCATCGATATGCTTTATCCAGAACTCCTCATGTGGAATACTTTTAGTTTCATCTGGTTTAAATTCTGACAAAAACTTCTTTCAATGCCTTTTTTTGTGAACGAACACCTTCTAACAAATGTGGGAATTTATACCCTTATGTGGCATTAGTGGGGCGTTTGTTATGCAAATGTACATTTCTCAGGCTGTATCAGGTTTATGAGGATCATTTACTAAAGTAAGGAATGTTTGTTGAATCTGATGTGGCACAATCATAGGAGGCCATGATTGGAAAAAAAAAGTAAGATAAATTTACAACAGGTTTACATGCTTTTTGAAGTAAGGATAACTGATTTGATTTTACAGTGAAGCTCTTTATTTTTATTTTTTTAGGGTCCTACTCCATAAAACATTGTTTCCACTGTCTGTATTCCGTGTTGTATGTAAGGGTTTGTGCAGAGGTTATTTAGAAAACACAACATGCAATTATACAGCAATCATTTTTATTTGTATAGAGTATTTCTGCATTTTATTATCTGTTAAGTTCTACCTCAAATGGATCTCCAGCATTCAACAGACCTTAAGCAAGCCTTTGGTGGCAAAGGGGCAGCTCTTCGTACCCATTTCTACCTCTGCTGACAGCAACTACTTCAGGAGCTGCTGTCTTAGTCACTTCTGACTCCTGTTGTCTGTGAGAACAAGGGATCCAATTGTGCCTTACATGTCTACATTCAAAACATGTAATTCCATCCAAACTTGTAGATAAAATGAACTATCCCTCAAGTGAAACATGGAAATCACAACTGCTTACAAAATTAATGACTCAACTAGAGGTGTTTCAAGGTTTGAATCCTTTTCTATTAAAAGACCAGTCTTATTATTGATTTTCAATGTACATCGTACAGTGCATATATTTGACCCCATACCCCCACACGGGACACAAACAAACACAAACAAACACACATATATACATATAATATAGATAGGTTGTTATATCTATTAATTCAAAAAAGTCACCACATCCAGTAAGTATTCTGCAACTGATGATATTGTGGTTGTGTTGTCCTCACCGCAGTGTATTTATTAGAATTAATGTTAAATGCAATAACCAGGAGTCTGTTCTGTTGTTAACATTTCACTGTTGTTTACTTGAAGAATCCAGCATTACACAGCAGAGTGAAAACTGTAACAAATCAAAGTTTGACTATTTTATATTTTAAGCTTGGCTTCACATAAAGTCTGATGAATTATCCTTGTAAATACATGAATAAAAATGATCTTTTTAACCTATTTTTACATTCTCTTTATACTATAAAATTAACTTAAACTATCGATTATTTAACTTAACAATGACTTTAACTTACGACTTGTAGTGTATAAACTTCTAGCATCGTTCACAGTCAGGAATTCTTTAAGTAGAAACCGTTTTCAGCAGATAGGAACTGAATGTGAAATAACTGATAACAAGGCAGGAAGTGGTAAGTAAACTACAGGAAATGGTATCAAAAAAGGTCCTGTCCTTTCTCAATGTGTCATCATAAAAGTCTGTATATAAATTGCCTTAATGGCAACACAGTGGTCTTCCTTTGTTTTTTTAAACTAGCCTGCAACCATTAGGTTGAACATGTGTACAATAATTTTTACTTGTTTCACTCAGACTTTGCATAAATCAAGTCTTCCTGATAAGAAAGCTTTCTTTTTTCCTAGCAACACAATTAGAGACAGCTTTGTAAAACCATAAAATTTGATCCAGAGGGGGTTCTTAAATTGTGCCTCTAAGCCGTTGAAAAAGCAACAATGGTTTTATATTTTTTTACAGTAAAACATAAACTAAACAGGGCTTTACACTCCTGCATCAGTGTCTTGTTGGATAAAATGCACAGAACTCAATTGTGAAATCCAGAGGGTTGGAATATTGAAGGGGTTAATTTAAGTACCTCTGCTCTGTGGGGTATTTCACAGTGGCACAAATCTCACTGTGTTTCAATGAAAGCAATGTTATCCCTGAAGAGAAGTCATAATCAAAAACCATTATTAAAAAAAAAAACACACACGCACAACAGGAAAACTAGCTTGCAAATATAAAAACCTATGTTGTAAGAGTTTACCAGAGGATTATGAATATATTAAATGACTAGAACTAGGTCATTCAAATCAAGGGTAAAACTTATTAATTATAACCTGCTGAATGATTATAACTGTGATTTGCTTACTGACCAGGGTTTTAGGCCTGTTAAAAATCCAGTTGTCTTTCACCAATTTAGTAATTTAGACTATGCCTATCAGCAACATTATTAATCACCAACCAAATGAATATGTCTCTGTTAATTCAGATGCTACTGAAGAGTAAATCGTTTACTGTGTAAAATAAACACAAAATACTGCAAGTTAACATACAATGTTACCTTTATTAGCTACAATAACACAGTATTATATCATATAACCATGCAGACAATAAACACTACTAAAAATAAGCAAAAATAAAGAAATAAAAGGGGAAGAGGGGTTTCAAAGTCCGTTCAAAGTCTGACGGATGTTCGAAGTTTAAGGCTTAATGCATTTAAAAGTGTCCTTCAAAGTGGCTATGATGTTACTGTTGTGGTTCGGTGGAGTGAAGGCCTCCAGCTCAGTCCAGTTTTCTGCAGGCCCCGTCTTCAGTCCAGTCCATTCGTCCAACAGCAGCTGAAAGAGATTTGGATTAATCCGATGCAACATAGCAGGCAATTTTGCAAATGGGTTGATTTTAGAACTCACGGTGGAACAGGATGTCTTCTTTTAGCTATGGTGGTTAGCTTGTAGCCATGGCTTTAGAACATCAGCTCTTTGGCGCTGCTCAGTCCATCTCCATCTCAGGCAGTCACTGGTCAGGGGGATTCTAATGGCTGCTTCGGCGAACAGTGATTTGGGCCCCGTTGTTCGGTGGTTAGATTTAGGTTAGCAGAGCTGGATTAGCTCTTCTCTGTCTGCTCTTCTAAGCACAACCCTTACTACCAAATCCTCGCCATCCAAATTTAACAAAGAAGTTGATCTGGAGACAGGTGTCTTAAAGAACTACGGCTAGTAAACAAAAGAATACCTTTACCCTTTTACAAAAATGAATAATATTCACCTTGAATGCTCTGAACTCAAGTTTTACTCAAGTTTTCTGATGACAGGTCAGTCGTGGTAAGGACTATAGTAAAATCTTAAGCACATGCAAGACCATCGTAAAGGTGATGTAACAATTGAAATAGCGTTTTCATGTTTCCATGACATTCCCTACTTTTGTTTTGTTAAATTGTCATATTTTAGAAAATGGAGCCAACTTGTTTTTTTTTTTTAATGAGGGATCTAACAGTCTAACAGTCAATCAGTTTATTCAGTCCCCAAGTTGCCTGGTGAATGAAACTCCATCTGCACCTTTTCACCTTACTAAGCTTTCCCATTGATCCCCATCTCTATGCGTGTTTGCCACCCCTCTTTTTTAGATCTGCTCTTAAGCCAAGTCAGCACTAAGTTTAGCTTTTTATAAATTAAACTCCTCAATTTACCACACTACTTATGCTTGCTTCTTTCGATTTAAAAAAGGCTGAGGACCTCACTGGGTCTCCCTGGTACCTCCAGCTGTCCGCTGATCACTGCTTCCAACGGTGCAGCTTGGACTTAATTGTTAATTATAGTTTGGACCTGTCCTGTTTTGGGCTGCTTTGTTATGGATTAACAATGGTTAGAATGATACATCATTAATTATAAACTTCAATTATACCTCTTAATAATATTTACAAGCAGATACTTGTAGTTTAATAATATAGCCAATGCACACAACAATACATATTATACTTTGTTTTTTATAATAAACAACAGGAAAATATGTCAAGGCAAATTGTTACATTACAGTCCTAAAAGGGTTAAGAGCTATTAATTTGGTTCCTGTGATCAGAACTCTAATCAATGTAAACAGAGCTGGGAACACCCTGGACAGGTTGCCAGTCCATAACAAAACACACAATTAGTGTTACACATGATATTCGAACACCTGTGAATACCGTTAGTTTATGTCTTTCACAACTTACATATTTGATTACACTCCTTGTTGACTTTAGTGACATGTATGCCCAACTTTGTCAAATTATTATCTTCTGCAGCACTCTGTTTTCATTCTTGCTACGGCTAGTTAAATAACCACTTGGTTTTCAGTACTTCCCTGCCTCTCGCCTGTTTGCCTTAGAACATTAACCTTCACACATGGACTATGATGCTAAAAAGCTGATTGAGGTCTGAGACCTAATTCTAAGTTATTTCAGATGCCACAAACTTCACCGCCTGCACCTTCTTTTTTAATCCTGCATGTGATGTTGACGAAACTGTTTCATCTTTAAGTGTGTGCTTCATATCATCCTGCACTGTATTGATGTTTTAGTTGGAGAACCTCATCTGTACAGTTTAGGAGAGGGTGGTGCAAAAATACACCATTATTTATCAAGATCTGATATGTCAGACTGACACAAAATTACACTTAACTGTAAAGTGGAAGCAAAAGATAAAGAGTTAATACTAAAAACTTTGAAAGGCTTTCAATCTCAAAGTAAAAGTAAGGCAGCTGTAGATATTCAAGTAAATGAATAAACTTTGATCTAAAGCACACTCAAGAAAGGGCTTTACTAACCTCAAGCTCATTTACTGATATTCAGGAACATTTTTCTGTTATCATAGCAATATGCCTAACTACAAGAATCCAAGGGATATAGCTGATGAAGAAAGACATGGACAAAGAAAAGATTGCTGGAAATAAATACAGCTACTGTGAAATAGCCAAACAAATACTTTTAAGTACCAGCAGTTCAAGTGCTAAATTGTCTGAAGTAAATAAAGGAATATAAATTCAAAGTCTCAGAATTGCTTTAGTGCAATATCAGTTCTAAGCTTAAGCAAGTGATACAGGAAGTGTGGTCTGTAGAGAAAAGCATGAGGGCTGGATAAAAAAAAATGCTTACAGAAGTAGAAGAGAAAATGATGACATGAGGCTGACACCCTGTAGTTTTGGTTGACTGAGTGAGAACAAGTGATGGTTACAGCTGACATGCAAAGACACAGGTAGACAAGGGGCAGTTATGGGAGGGAAGACTAAGGAATTCAACACACAAACACAAAATAAAAAGTAACCGTTTTTGAAGATTCTTACCAATTCACACACATTTGTCCAAAATAAGCCATCGCCTTTATTAAACCAAGGAAACTGCATTATTCCCATCTAAGTTCTCCTTACTATTTTTCAATACCTTGGTTATGTGTGAATAACATGACTGTAACAATTACCGAAAGGGTAATCCATCAGCTGTCATTCCTGCTGTGAAGTTTTAATTAATTACATGGAGGGAGACAAGGTCAGTGCTGCACACTATTGTGGACAGCTAGTCTAGTGTCTCCACAGAGAATCAATAAGGCTTTACAAACCAACAGACACCTATATAAGGAGTTATTAAATAAGTGGTACTGTGCCTAATGTGTCTTCAGCAGTGTTGGCAGGGGGAATGGGTATAAAGGATGTGGGCTTGGTTTAAGTTCACAGTAGGGTGGTTGGTGAAAGAGCATTAATGGAACTAATGGATCTAAGAAGATTGGGGTTGTTGAAAAGTAGACAGACAAGCAAGGGAGAGGAACAATACGTGGGTTAATGTGGAAAGGAACAAAGAAATCCGTCCGGTTTGGGGACACAGTTTGTGAGCACACTAATTCATATGCGCTTTAGTGTCTTTTGTGCTGAATCTTCCCTGTATAACATAAATAGTTGCTCATACTGAGTAATATTTCAAAAGACACATCCCTGACATTTCTGGTGCACAGTGCTGCTTTGCTAATCAGTCATCCTAGGAGGATGATTAAGAGAAAATAGAGTAGCACTAGAGGTTAGCTTAAAGGAAGTTTATTATGAAGTGCAAAGGTATGAAAGCTCTCAAGACACTGTTCAATGGCAAGCATAACAAATACTGACAAGAAGGGCAATGGAGGGACACAAGTGCGAGAAGCGACTTTCAAGGGTGTTATCCATTATTCATTGCTGTAAACCACCCAGTTCATTGATTTAATGGAAATGTGATTCTTATCTTTAGATTAAAAAAACAACAAAAAAACAGGCACCTTTCTATGCATATGTCACTGTCTGATTTGATAATGCTGTGATTGACAACCAAACATAAAAATGTGACTGATATTTATACAGCTGGATCTACTGTACAGCTATATACTATTGCTATCTTTTTGTAAAATAAATGATTGATTTTAATTTGTTGTAATAGAACTTTGCTCAGGCAGCATAATATGCCTTTGAATGGCACATTGTGTAACATCCCACAAAATATAACAGCACACCATAACCTTTGATTACCT
>NW_015150555.1:600013-602312 GCF_000732505.1 Cyprinodon variegatus | reverse complement strand
CCATCCATCCATCCATCCATCCATCCATCCATCCATCCATCCATCCATCCATCCATCCATCCATCCATCCATCCATCCATCCATCTTCCGCTTATTCGGTGTTGGCTCATGGGGGTAGCAGCTTCTGTAGGGAGGCCCAGATGTCCCTCTCCCCAGCCACTTGGGCTAGCATTTCCGGGTGAATCCTAAGGCGCTCCGAGGGCAGGCAAGAAACATAGTCCCTCCAGTGTGTCCTGTGCCTCCCCCTAGGCCCTCTTTCGGTGGTTCATGCCTGGAACACCTCACTAGGGAGACATCCAGAGGGCATCCTAATCAAATGCCTAAAGCAACCTCAACTGGCTGCTCTTGGTGTGGAGGAGCAGCGGCTCTACTCTGAGTCCTCCCTGGATGACTGAGCTCCTCACCCTATCTCTAAGGGAGAGCCCAGACACACTACAGAGAAAACTCATTTCAATCACTTGTATCCGGAATCTTGTTCTTTCGGTCATGACCCAAAGCTCATGACCATAGATGAGGGTAGGAATGTAGATCGACTGGTAAATTGAGAGCTTTGCCTTTTGGCTCAGCTCTCTCCTCACCACAACAGACCGGTACAGTGCTCTTTTCACAGCAGACGCAGCACCAATCTGCCTATCAATCTCCCGCTCCATCTTCCCCTCATTTATGAACAATACCCCAAGATACTTAAACTTCTCCACTAGGGGCAGCACATCCTCCGAACATCAATTATCATCATTTATTTAAATCCTAACAGGCGCTGTCAGAATATGTGTCCACTCCCGTAAGGGATTTCAATGGAATTGGTGGGGTGGGGGGACAGATTCAATGTAGAATGGTCTACTACAATCTACCTGCATTGTTCACAATGAAGTGGAATTATCTGCCGAGAAGCAGAACAAAAAGGATGAGGAAAACAAAAAAGAATAGTATTAACACAGTAGCAGAAGGTAGACTATCACTAAAACTAAGCACACCAGGTAGCTAACATAAACAAGGGCATAGTGCAATAGCCAAATGTGCTTTTATTTGGGTTTAATAAAAGTAGCAAAGCTTTTCCTCCATGGTTATTGTCCACCGTGATAGTGTGTCTACAAAGTGACCAATGGGAAAAAGTGAATGAACCACAGGGGTAGAAGCAGTAGATTGCTAGTGTTAGCTCAGGAGGAAAGTGAAGGAGCACAGCAGTAGAACAGAGAAGTAAACAGAGCGCTGAAGGCAGGGAAGAGGGTACGACTGGCCTTCGCTAACTATAGATGCTGAGGACTAGAGCAGGACGCTGGTGATCGGACAAGATTACTGGGCAGACGCAGTGCTGAAGGCAGGGCAGGAGGAAAGCAAGACATTGGAGAAATGAGCCAGGGAGACAGACCAGGAAGATGAAGAAGCTGGCCAAGGCTAGCGTCCAGCGGCTAACTGTGGGAGGTAGAAGGAGTAAAGCAATACATCAGAGAAGTCTGCTGGTCGGCTTTTCTGAACAGATAGGGTGACACAACAGTCCTTCTAGGTCTAAAGTAAAATGCCTTTTTTAAAGCCCCCTACAAACCTCTTAAGAGTATTCCCTGCTTTCTTTTTTGTCAAAATAATTTTCTCTATCTTCCATTTTGGTTGAAAAACACTCTCTGCTGCCTCCTTCACTGAAACAGTGGTCAATACATTATACTTTCTCATCTCCTAATTTTATACTTAATAGTATTGCTGCACTGTGCTGCCGTGGGTAGGGCTTTTGCCTTGAAGTAAGTAGGTGCAGGGTTTTATTCTGTGCCCGGGGTCTTTCTGTATGGAATTTGCATGTTCTCTCTGTGCATGCATGGGTTCTCTCTGGGTACTCCAGCTTCCTCCCACAGTCCAAAAACATGACTGTTAATTGGCTTCTATAAATTCTCCTTAGGTGTGAGTGTGTGCGTGAATGGTTGTTTGTCCTGTATGTTTCTGTGTTGCCCTGCGATGGACTGGTGATGTGTTCAGGGTGTACCCAGTCTCTCTCCAATCGACAGCTTGAGATAGGTATCAGCACCCCACGTGAACCTAACAGGGATATGCATGACAGAAAATGGATTAATGGATGGTCAACAGTTTTGATGGAGTTATGGATTTAATCTTGTGATTAAAGAATAAATCAGTCAGTGACTAGTTGTTTGTACAACCCAACTAAGTTGTTTATGTAACCCAATCAAGGACTCACATTGACTAAAGTGAACTAAGGTTAGCTTGTTGATATATAAATAGTGTTTCATAAAAACCAAAAACACTGTTTTCTCACCCCTCGTGGGGTGGTATGTGTCATCCTCAAGCTCGGGTC
>NW_015150555.1:596490-596978 GCF_000732505.1 Cyprinodon variegatus | reverse complement strand
ACATGACATGGAGATGACTTGTTGACTCCACATTGCCCATGTCTGATTCCAGTATCCATGTATGTGGCATTGAGTCGTAGGGTTTCTTATAGTCAATCCAGGCAGGGCACAGATTTGTCTGCCTGGTCTTAAAGTCTCGAGTGACTGCTCTATCCACTAGTAGCTGGTGCTTGGCTCCTTTGGTGTTACTCTGGTGTTACATGCATAGGCACATGGCTCAATACATGCACCCTTCCCAGAAGGGAAGGGTGCATGTATTGAGCCATGTGCCTATTCATCTTAGCCGCTATGATGCCTGACAGGAGCTTCCATGTACATAGACAAGTTATTGGCTGGTAGTTGGATGGGATTGTTCCCTTCTGTGGATCCTTCCTGATCAGGATTGTCCATCCTTGGGTTAACTATTCTGGGTGGGTCCCATGCATCAGCAGTTGGTTCATTTGTGCTGCGAGGCGTGCATGAAGTACGGTTAGTTTTTTCAGCCAGTA
>NW_015150555.1:590524-594069 GCF_000732505.1 Cyprinodon variegatus | reverse complement strand
TATATATATATATTGCAATTATTTTTATTTTGTCATATTATTATATTATTATAACTA
Organism: Cyprinodon variegatus; assembly: GCF_000732505.1. Classification (NCBI taxonomy): domain Eukaryota; kingdom Metazoa; phylum Chordata; class Actinopteri; order Cyprinodontiformes; family Cyprinodontidae; genus Cyprinodon; species Cyprinodon variegatus. The sequence goes on along the minus strand of NW_015150555.1, from coordinate 594,012 downwards.
TTAATATTGAAATTATAATTTTATATGACACCAACAATGTCACAATAAATATTTATAAAAATAAGAAACTGACAGAACATAGATAAATGAAAATAATTAAAACATACAGAATTTTCAAAAAATTGCCATGTGGGCCTATATTAGTGCAAGTCAAAATTAAAAACCCTTTAAAGCAGCAAGACCAATCTCAGTGTCAATAGCATTGCCCGAGATCACAACTAAAGCTTGAGAGCAGAGAAATTTATTTTCAAGCTGTAGCACAATGGGAACGACCTGGAGAACCTTGCTCTCTCTGAGTACTCCACAATGTTAGTTCAACCTATGAAGAGAAAAAGACAAAAGGTAAGGTGAAAAGGTTGACTTAGCTGCAGGTGCTTTGAAAAAGAGCCTTATTAATGTGTTGCCTTGGGAACAGTCTCCTCATTCATTCCGTTACTTACAATTCTAATGGTTAAAGTAATATATTATTGATGTATTTCATAAGCAACCCTGTTGAAAAACACTGCTTGATCATCTAATGTAGTTGAAAAGGGGCCAAAACACACCAAACTACCAAAAAAAAAAATTAGCTTTCCTAACACGTGTTAGCTAACAACTAACTTCCTACTGTACCAATCTATTCCTGAAGCTAGTACTTAATAATGCTTCACAAATTTTACATTTTAACAACTAAATCTACCTAATCTAATTCCAGGTATACACTCTATGAGGGTTGCATCTTGCAAGCAATGACAGCCTGGGATAATTGTCTGTTTTTTTAATATTTAGAAGGATTTCCTCACTGTGTGATAGCAACTAGGACCTATATTTTATGTTTAATCTACTGCCTCTGTCTGAAAAGGGGAAAGAAGAGGTGAAACCTATTTCATCATGCCCCTTCTCCTTCCCATAGTCCTCAATACCAACAATCTTTCTCATTCCCACTTTCAGAATTCCACAAAGTGAGCAATTATGCATTTACATACAAACCTACACAAACACATTCACATTTCCCTGAACACATCTTCATTCATACAATTATTACCCATAGCCCACATGACCACAACAGTTGTACACATTGTATGTTAATAACTGTGAGGTTTAACTGTGAGGTTTACCATATCAGAGAATTTTAAAAAGCAGTTTGTTAAATCAGAGCAAACAAACCACAACTCGAATCATCAGCCACAGCAGCAAATAGGTGTATCTATTTGTTTTCTAATTGCAAAATGTATTAAGACTAATAAATTATCTGGGCAGGAAGAAAAAAATATTCTCCCTCCTGCCTAGATTATTTTCTAAACATATAGTGGAGTTTGATGTGAGAAATGTTAAAGGATATTTTGTCAAAACTTTTTTAAAATTTATTTATGAAAGGATGATGACATTTTATTTTATCTATTGATTTTTTTTTAAGGCATTGACCGAATTAAATAGAAAATGTATTTTGTCTCTTATTTAAAATTACTAAAGAAAGATACAAAACCTGGCACATTTTCTTTTGTTGCACATGTTTTGCTCTCACAGTAAGAACTGACATTTTAACTAAAGCCTCTCCTCAATGTCTTTAAAACTTCTGTGAAGAAGTTAAATCTACCTCACTACTGGCATACTGAGAAAGGAAAAATAAGGAGATATGAAACTCTCATAATTGTATCTTTAACCTGCAATATTAAAACTGAAATATTAAAAGACTGATATGTTTCAAGCAAATGTGAAACATATTTTCCTTCTGAAATGATGAGATTCACACTTTGCCATCTAACATGTTGTTGCAGCAAACAGACAAAAGTGTATTGTCATGCATTTTGGTTCCTGACAAATTTGATGACTTTGGAGGAGCTTTTTTGTTTTGTTTTAGTAAAAGGAACAAATAAAAAAGATAGCACTGACTGTATTTCTGATTGTTATACAATCAAAACCCCAGATCTCTTTCATGCTGCATCTTTGCATATTTTAAACCTTTCCAGCTATTCTTGTGCTTTTAAATTATACATCTCAAGCCCATTAGTCCCTCTCCTGATTTATGTTTCACTTTTTTAAACCACTTTTAGAAGTCATTGAAGTTAGGAAAGCCATATACACAATGGGAGGAACCTGTTGAAAATTTTCTGGGGAAAAGTGCCAATGCTTTCATTTTTCTCTGACTTCCATGAATTAAAAAAAAATTAGATATTTGAATTACAGTTTTTGTGTGTGTGTGTGTGTGTTTGTGTGTGTGTGTGTCTGTAAGGATAGAGTTAATTCATGAAAGAAACTGGATTATATATATGCTACGCAGAATAAATGATAAGTTTTCACCCTCTATTTCACCATGCAGGGTTGAATAGGTTAAAAAAATCACTTCTGATGTTTTGAACCAAATTATATGTACCTCAGTGAACCAATGTGAATTCATGATTTGTGATGACTGAGTATGCCATTTTGTGTTTGTGTAGGAAAGATGTGCAATGTAGCTTGCCAGCAAGAAGTAAAAAAATACAAAAACTGTATGATTTAAATGACAAATGCACCCATATTTGCAAAATAAAATAATCACCACACAGTCTAAATAGTTCAGGATGTTTACACATTGAGGGAGTGTGGAGAAACATGCTTGCTTCTGCCATGCTGTGATATGTAGGTTTTTCCTTTGCAAGTAAAGCAAGGGTGTAAAAACTCTGAGGGGAGCCTCCCTGGGGGCTCAGAGAAAAGCTAGGCATGTCTTTGAATTAGCACTGACACAGGGACAACTGACAACTTTTTGCAACTGCGGTTCAGGAAGGGGATTGATGCAATTAGCACCAGAAAAAACCTGCTGTGATTAAAGTCAAACTGAAGTAAATCTGAATAAACACAACTTTGCTAAGACATTACAAGGGTGGTGTAAAAACAGGACATTGTCAAAGACCTGACCTAAGAATGTTTCTAGGAACTACTTTCAGATAAATCACCAATAAGCAATCAGATAAAATCTAAAGTGTGCCTCTGTGTTTGCCTGATAGTAAATGAATGTGATTATACATTATGCACAGTATGTGATGGGCAACTTTGAGTTGATGTTGTTCCCATGCTGAAAGACTGAGATGTTTGGCCAATTTAAATAGAGAGGGTGGAGTTTGCCCTATATTTAGGTGATCTACTGGATGTGGGAGTGTCTGATTTGGAGGGCTGCCATTTTGAAACCTGTTGTTTACTCTAAGGAACAATAAACCAGCTTTGTTGGTTATGTGTTCATTATGGACTAATTTTTTTGTCCTGTGTCACAGTGATATATATTAACCACAATTTCCAGTACGTAAGCAGTGTTATGGTTTTCAATTTTCTAACCCACATGCCGAGCACACTCAGGAGTCAGAAGAACAGTTTAACAGATTTATTTAGGGTCTGGGGGGGTGGTGAGAGCGTAACTGGACTGACGCTAGCCAGGTTACGCACAAACTGCAGAGAGAATCATTAAGTTAGCGAAGGAAAGAGAAAGAGAGGACAATCAGAATTAGATTAGAGCTAATGTCCTGGTGAAAAGTCAG
>NW_015150555.1:575983-590284 GCF_000732505.1 Cyprinodon variegatus | reverse complement strand
CGCTGAAGACAGGTCTGGCCGCTGCTTAAGTAGTGGGTCTCCTAATCAGGTGAATCAGCCTCAGGAGACCCAGGGCGCTCTCTGCTGGAGGAAGGTGGCAGATCTCCAGATCCCAACATTTCTTTCATATAGAGCTAATATATAACACGTCATCACAAGGCCCTTTACAGAGACAATTCAACCAGATCATGAAGTCACATTGGTTTAAAGTTTTTATTGCTAAGGTAAAACAGCTGATTGCATCGATTCATGACTCAACAACTTCCTCACACAGAGCTTGCATGCAGCAACAGTGGAGAGGAAAGACTTTATTTTAACAGGAAGAAACCTCCAGGAGAACCATGCTCAGTGTGAGCGGCTATCTACCAAGGTAGACTGGGTTGAAGGAGACAGAAGCAGACATACAAAACCAATATAGAAGCACTATTCTGTAATAATAATGTAATTATGATAAAAATGTAATGATATACTTGCTCCATGGGTGGCTTTGCAACAGTTAAGTAGATGAGCTCTGAGCCAGTCATTGGAATGAAAGAGAGCACACAGTAAAAGCTGAGCCCATGGCTATATCTAAGAGAGAGACAAAACCAAGCACTGAAAAAAGGCACACCTCTATCATCTATGATCAAAGGTGTTGGCGGCATCAGCCCAGCAGATAATTCTCTCCAGGGTGGCATAAGTACCAAACAGGAAAAGACTAGAAGAAGCTACATTTGCGGGAAAAGCAGAGAGAGCATAAAGTTGGAGTTTGTGCAAAATAGGAGGATAGAGATATAATAAAGCAGAACTGTTCAGTTGGCTTATGGGATCTATATTACTGTCACTGGGATGCCACTAATTTAGATGTGATATAAAATAATGATGGGAAAAAGACTTCCTTCCTTGAAAAGTATTTATGCCAACCCCACACACAGCAACTGTTGACATGTTGCTCAACTGAGTTAACCAACACATCAAAATGAATTAGTGTTGTTGCTACTTTGCACGCCTTCTGTTTCCTTTGTTTTCCAATCCTGTCTAATCTCTTCTTTCATCAGGAGCAGATGTTGAGGTCCACTCAGCAGATAAAAACCATCTCTCATCTGGGCTGGGGAGAGTCTAAATCAGCCCCTTCTCTGTCACTTTGAATGTTCTGTATCATGCTTTACCCGGGCTGTCTCGGGGAGACGCAGTTGTCATTCCTACAGAGCTTATTTAATCCGACAGCCTCAGAAACAAGAGAAAGTATCTCCGTGCTGGTGCCTAAATAGCTACTCTGTCAAAATTCACATATTGTCCTTTAAAAGAAAAAATTGAAATTACCCAAGTTAGCACATTAATTTACTTTATATTCCGCAATCAAAGCAAAAATGTGTTGATACATAAATTTACAGTATTATATCGAGATAACATATATTAGTTCCATATAAACTTGCCATCATGCCCTGCAGAACTACAAAAGCCTTTGCATTCTTCAAATAATTGCTTTAAATCAGTTTCAGAAGAAAAGTTTTTCCGCATTAACCCAATTGGGAAACCCAACAAACGGAATCTCTAATGACCAAAACTGAACCATCTTTGGGATAAATTAGAATTAATTTGCAGTTGTTTATTTTACTGCTCACAATCAGTAATCCCGTAACAGACACCGATTATGATCTACTATGATCGATCACAGTCAACTCACACACAAGACTTCATGATTTTCAGATTTTTCGAAAATTCAATTCAATATTTCTGAAGTTTCAGTAAGCTGTCATCTGTGAAATGTTGGTAGCATAATGTTGGACGATTCCTGTCATAAATAACCGCTTTTTGCCCCAATGTGGGAGTGGTGGCCTAGTGGTTAAAGAAATGCGCTTGTGCTCTGAGAAGGTTGCACATACCTGGTTCGATCCTCACACCCTCCACTCTGGTTCCTGAGCAAGACCCTTAAACCCACACTGCTCCCAGGGTAAGGAACAATGGCAGCCCACTGCTCCCCAAGGGGATAGGTTTAGTTCCAGAGAATAAATATCCCGTTTGTGGGACAAAAAAAGGGATTTAGACATCCTTTTAGGCCAATCAAAGAGCCCACTACCCCTTTGAGAGCAATGCATTGCAGCACATCTCTGTGTCCTTTTGGATGAAATCATAATTTCATCATCACTGTAGCTGCTGTTAGATTAAAGCTAATGTCCTGGTGTGACATCAATGGTTTACTGGCAGCAGTCAAAGTATATGGTTGCTAAGGTGGTTGCTATAGCACATTCTCAGATTTGGCTAGACTATAGATTTTTTTTATTTTATTTCTGTTTGTTTATAAAAAATGTCCGGTCCTTGCTGTGAAAAAATAAAAGATATAATGTTATTATTATTTACTTTACTCTCTTTCTGATGTATGTTACCTTTTGTCTTGGCTAAGAAAGTTGATAACTTACAGATAAATGATGCAAATTGGTCTGATATATTGAGATAAGTGAGAATTCTTAATGTCTATTTTACTTAGCAGTAATAAAAATAAATTGGTTCTGATATTAAAGTTCAATTCGATTTCAGTTAGATTCAGTTTTTTCAAGTAGAGTATATAAAACATGTCATCACAAGGTCATTTAAAGAGACAATTCAACCAGATTAAAATTCACATTTGTTCAAAGTTTTTTTTATAGCTAAGGCAAAACAGCTGATTGCCATGGCTTATTGACTGGACAGCTATCCCTCACACAGAGCATACAGGCAGCAACAGTGCATTTTTTTTGTTATATTTTTTCTCCCTTTTATCCTTTTCTGACATACAAACAGCCTCATAGGTCACTTGTCTAACAGAGCAGTCTGTGGAACTACTTACTGTTAGTTTTTCTAACATGGAAATGAGACAATTGTTCCTTTTCTATGTCTGCCTTCATGTCCTTTAACCTCCAGTTAGCCTTGGCAGAAAGCCGCTCACACTTTCGGTTGACTGAACAGTCACTGCCAGAGAGTTCTAGACGTGGAAGCCTAGAAGGCAGCAGAGCTGACAGGAGATCACATCCAAGCTGACGAAGAAAGACAGGATAATCCACGAGGCAAAGTCAAGAGACAGATCCAGGTTCAGTCCACAGCAGAAATTATTGATTTTTTTATTAATTGATTGACTTTATTGATCTCACAATGGAGAAATTTACTTTTAACCAATATTCCAATAGGAGTCCGAAGACAGGCATGCAAACAGATAACTGGGGCAGGCAGGCTCAAAGGTCCAAATACAGAAACAGATCAGGATCAGACAATCAGATCACTATAGAAATGCTAGAGAACTCTCAACACCAAAGGCTCAAGAATAATCTGGCACAGATGGCTGGGAAACAGGCAGCTCGAGAGCTTCTGTGGCCGTATATTTTTTGAACAATTAATCAGTTTCATAAAAAAAAGTTATTACTGAACTAATCCATAACTTGTCTCATCTTAAAGCCATTTGTTACTTTACAATCTGCAAAAAAGAAACAAACAAACATATTTTAATTTTTTGGTGTACTGATTAATGGTAAAATGTCATTCTGAATTTACAAAAATTCAAAGACATATGGAAGATGAATAGAAACTTTTTTATTGTTTTATCCCATATGCTGTGCCTGCTTTTTCATATTTATAGCTTGCCATCCTGCTATATTTGTGTCAATTGTGCTCTGGTACTCGCTGCGTTCATAAAATAAACTTGGTTGTTTTGTCTGTGACAATGACACACAAGTAGGTATTAGGAGTCTCATAATGAGAAGCTCTCTTTTTATTAATAATGTGAGGTAGAGCATTTATGATGCCTTGAAGTGTGGAAGGCTTAACAGAGAGCACAAAAAGAAAAAGCCTAGCCAGAGTTTTAGGTTTAAATTATAGCTTATCAATATCTTATCAATTACTTTAAATGCTATGATATTACAATAAATGATCAAATGACCATTGGGGTGTGAGCAGGGACTAGTCTTAGTATTTATTGAGCATTATACTACATGCATGTTTATAGTACAATTTGCACTTATGGTGGTGTGCATATTATCGTAATGATAGCAGATACTAAACATATATGTCTCAACATGAAACTTATTCAAGGTAGGTAGCTATTAATTTCCTTTCTGAACAAATGCCTCAGTACTAGGATCATGACTCAGGAATTGTATGAGAATTGCTATGAGACATTATATTTAATGTACTAATTCACCCACTTCTTTGGAAAAGACATGCTTTTCAAATGTAGCAGCAATAACCTATTATTTGTAGTCTCATGTTGCACAATGCAGTTTTTTTTTATATTGTTGCTCTAAAGATTTACTCACCTCAGCATGGTGATAAATATATATATATATATATATATATATATATATATATATATATATATATATATATATATATATATATATATATATATATATATTATCAATTTAGTTAATATATTTTTTGGTCCATTGGGATTGGGATTGGGAAAGACTGTGTGTAGAACCTTTGATGCATTTATGCCAAAATACTTTTTGAGGGTTTCTTTTTAGAGATAAATAGACGTGAAGCATTGGGACAGACCTAAGAAATGGCTGGGATTTATGTGTAAATGAAAAACTGTCAGGCCTTTGTAAAACCTTTGGTAGACCTTATTTACAAGTAGAGGATGCTTTGATGATTCATCATTCCCAACTTTTATGTCCTTGATGCTGCTTTTTTAAATTTTCCTGTGGGCATGTTTGAGACAAGATTCTAAATTAATTTTGCATTGTACCATTATCCATTCCTCCCGCTATAAAACTTAAGACAAAACATGCTAAAAGGAAAGGGACAAGTTATACCGCAAGGTTGACAGTGTCAATAATCACCTAGCTTATGAAATGACAGTATAAGTTTTGCATAATAAACATTTGTCATATGTGGTTCTCTGTTGTTTACTCTCACTCTTGGTGAGGTGATTACAGTTTAAAACAAATGTTCAGTAGTACCCTTTTTTTTTTTATAAAACAGCCTCATTAAGCCATATTACCTCTTGCATTAATGCAGCAAAACTACAGGGACATGTAGCTAGCCCACCCATGCCCACAAACAGAGAACAAGTGACACTCTTATCTCTACTCACAATGGATACATTTGTGGATAAGGTTTGTATATGCATTTTATGTAAGGGTGTTTGCTTGTGAGTGAGGCAGAATCAAGCCAACCTCTAATTATCTAGCTACTCATTAGTGTCCAGGTGCCACTTGCCAGTGGCAGAGGCTAAATCCATGCAGGCAGCCAAGGTGACATGTTAATGGTGTAATTGTGCTGAACTATGCACCCCAACGGTTGATAATTACTTTATCCATGTATTTATAATGTGAATAATTAAATGAGAAGAGGGAACTAAAAAGGGGGAAGTAGGAATGATCTAAAGTAACAGTATAAATACTCTAGGGGGTGCACAAGCTGTGGTTTTCATGTCTAAAACCTAATAAAGAAAAAAAAAAAAAGACTGCATATGCAAGTTAAGTCAAGGGTTCCCTATAAAGCTGAAAGGTAATTATACTGAGTATTTGAAACTTATTATTTTGTCAAATTTCTGTTAAACTCGAATAAATTGAGTTTGCATAACCTATTCTTGTTTTTCTGAGTACATTTTAATTAATCTGAACTATTTGTGTATTATTAATCATAACTCATATTACCTAATAAAAAACAGCTTAACTTAATCAGGAAATACCTGTGTAGATTTTGACAATAAGATCCCAGTACTTATATTTTGCTTTCACGCTACATTCTGTCATTCACCAATTAGCGTCCATACTCAAACATCGATGATGGTAAGCAACATTATAGCTACAGCTGCCCTGGGGCTTATTAACAAACGGTAGGCTGCCATACACTGGTGCCACCGGGTCCTCTGACCACCATCAGTAGTCAATGCAGGTTAAATGTCTTGCCTTAGGACACAACGACACTGAAAGCCAGAGCTGGGGTTTGAACTGACCTCCCTTCGAATGCAGAGTAAACTCTTGCAGTCAATCCACTGCTGACAGCAAGTAATGAAAAAAAAAAACTCTCAAAGTTTTTATTATTTAAATTGTATCAAATTAAATTGTTGTAACTGATTGCCTCAAAACTTTTAATTCTGGTAACTTGTTGACATTATTGGTATAACTATCTAGCCCAAAATTTCCAATTCGGAGTACTCCAAAGAGATTATGTAGTGTTAGCGAAGAGTAAATTATATTTCAAAGATAAATCACATTTCACCCTTTACCCCTACTCCTTAGATCTACCCGTATGTATGGACTTCATAAGATTAAGGGGATGGGGGGAGAAGGGAGGCGGGTGTCAAACTTGTCTCTGAGGGATGTGGTCTGTCCATGCCAACAATTCACTTAGTAATATTGGTGTAATTGGCAGAAAGCGATTATGGTTTTGTTTTGGAATTGTATTCACTTGGTTTTAGATATTGCTGGGTGGCAGCAGAATCCTTTGTTTGGCTGCGGTTGCCGGGGGGCATTTTTAATGTATGAATCCTATGAGCTTAGATGCCGAAAGGATTACTTTAGATGCTAAAAGGCAAGTATTCAGAGAAGAACATAGCACCATGCACAGTTTGTTTACATCATCACAACCATAGTAATACATGTTTTTTTGTTGTTTTTTTTTGTTCAAAAGAGGGGTGTTTGTCAAGAAATCTTCGGAATTGATATTTAAGTTATATAAAGCATGTTCCAAATGGTCTTTTTTTTTATTAACTGCACTGCTAAAAGCGAAAAAGTAACCTCCCTCCCTATTTCCACAAAATACCTTTGCTACTGACACAACTTATTTGACTTTATTAAGTTACCACAGAGTAAAGTAGCTACAAATATTGAGTGTGAAGGCTAAATTGCTGTCCTGCAGCCTTTTCTTGTTTGATCACTTAAGCTAAGGAGGATCAGGTTTGGCACATGGACGGAAGACCACCTTGCAATACCTGGTGCTCAACCTGCCCGGGGTATACCTTGCCTTTCGCCCATAGACTGTTGGAGATTGCTGGTAAAAACAACTTGTAATCCTGAATTATAATTGGTACATGGTTGGAGGTTTGGTCTTAAAAGGAATGAGTGAACACTTTAAATGTCAGATTTAGGTTATACTATTAACAGATATAACTATATGAACCTAAATACATCTGCACAGGACAACACAAGCTCAATTTAGTCTCCCACAAGATGAGAGCAGAGAAGACAAACTTTAGCTACCAGTTCAAGCAAAAAACAAAACAACATAGACACATATGAAACTAAATCAGAGAGGGCTTACACGGACATCCAATAGGGGATTAGACATACAATGATATAACAAATTTTTAAAGATCCTCTCAATGGCATATTTTTATCATACTGTTTTTTCGTATTATTTTTGTCTTATACACTTTTTCAATACAAACATCTCATTTTAATATTTCAACAATGAATAGATTAGGAATAGATTAAAATTCTCGCTATAATAATTATAACTTAATTATATAATTAACTTAATAATAAATGATATAACTTTTCTTTAAGTTTTTTATAGAATATCAAAAGGCGACCAGTTATGTTTCTGCCTTTAATCTTCTTATCTTTTTAGAACATTAGAATGATGTTATGATCATGTTTGTTATAACGTGTGAGAATGTTGTGCTATGTTTAGATCAGACCCTCTACTAGGGGGCGAACAGGGGCTGTGTAGTTAAGTAATTCGGAGAACAAGCAGGTGTCTGTGAATGAGTTATGTTTAATACATTTCATCACATTTAAACATGGTGACAACTCAGCGGATTGTTGCTTGAGCTGTAAATGGTTTGCTGCGAAGCTGTTGAAGATGCCTAAGGACAGCAACAGCTAACAGTTTGTGAGGATTAACATCTGAGTGAATAAGCCAACAGTAGCAAAATGGACAAACTCAGACCACTGCAGACCTTGTACCTGAAGTCTTATAATGTTATCAAAAAATGAACATAATAAAAAAAGGAGTTTGAACTGTATATCTAATTAACTGTGACCAAGGATGATGAGAAAAAGAATGTCAGTCTCTTCACTTATTTTGTTGGTGAGTGGCAGGGAGCTACTTGATATGCTGATGGAAAACCTGATGGAAATTCAGCAGAGTCTAAATGGAAGATAAAGGAAATTACTGAAAATTTTGATAACTACTGCAGTTCTACATTGAAGGAGATAGTGGAGCAGTTGAAAAATTTGTCTTGTACCATGTTTGTTGGTTGTGCTGCTCTTTTTATATCTCTTTGCAGGTAATGAAGCAGACTGAAGATGTTTTATTGTTATCTCTCTCTTATCTCCTCTTTCTTTCATCTTTTCTCCTTTTTTTTGTTTTCCCTTTCCTCTTCTACTTACATTGCAGTGTCCACATAATCTGTAAAACTCCCTGCATAATTATAATAAAGCTATTTATATGCATAAATCAAGTGGAACACCATGGCAATAGCTGTACTGCTCCACTTGTGAAAGTAAAATCTGTTGTGCTATTTTTGTTATCAAGAAAATTATTATTATTGACACATTTCCAGACAAGACACTGTAAGAAAAAGAGAAAAAAAAAAAAAAAGAAGTCTCTGGATGCCGGCCGTGAGGCCAGAGATGATTCAGAGTCTCTGCAGGCAGGTGTGAGGCAGAGTCTCTGGACGAAGGAGGACCTCTGGAAGACGGCCGTGAGGATAGCGATGAAAGAGGACCTCTAGAGGATGGCCCTGAGGACAGCAACGCTGCAGCAGAAACCTTGGATGATGGTGTCTCTGCAGCAGGAACCTTAGAGGACAGTGTCGCTGCAGCTGGAATCTTGGAGGCTCTCATCTCTGCAGCAGGAACCTTGGAGGCCAGTGTCTCTGCGGCACAGGTGTCTTGGAGGCTGGCGTCTCTGCGGCACAGGAGCCAACAAGGAGGTGGCAAAGCTTGGAAGCCAAAAAGACGCAACGCAGCTTGGGACCCATGAAGAGGCGCGGAGTGCCCACTTACGGGTCTTGAAAAAATCTCTGCTTTATATTCTGAACAACCTTAACAATTGAATACACCACTTGGGGACTCTCTGCCATTAGAAGATGTTACATAGTGAATCCTGAAATTAGATTGCAAGGCACTGAGGTTTTGCAGAGTTCAGGAAGGTATTACTGACTGCAGGAATGACAACTATGGCAGTTATTTTCAACAGTTGAGGGAAAATACACATATTTGACTTGGATTTGGTTACTTATGATCAAATATAACAAAAGGTTTTATAGGCAGCATTTATGTGGAAGGGGAAGGGAGTAATAGAATGGGCAGTACCCCTCTGTGTCACTTTGGGGGACAGTATCTGACAAAGTATCTCACAAAGATAATTAGCAGATAATGTGGTGGGTTGCAGAGAAAAGGATAGACTGAATGAGATAAAATAAATAGTGAGGGAAGTAAATGAATACAGATTTGAATATCAGTGGGAGTGATGCTCATTTGAAGGTGAAAAGAAGGCATGGGAGCAAGGTGAAAGCTGATCAAGGATGGCATGAGTGACACATTTGATGCAACCACTTATCAGTTCATTTGTTTTGATCTGACTTGGACTTTGATCCAACTGAAGAAAAAACACACACAGTCATGTTTTGCTTACCTTATCGGGCTATGCACTGACTTTCATCCATTTCTATGACCTAACCCAAAAGCTTTCCTCTTGGACTAGAGGCTAAGCTGTGAAGGGGATCAATGCACAACTCCACTGCTTCCTCACTTTAAGGCAGCTCTTTTGTTTTGTGTCTTTTTCTACTAGATGAACTGTTTAATGCAGGTGTGCCTGATCTGACCTCAGTAAACATGGCCAGACACACATAGATTAATCAGTTTCTCCAGTAATAAAAAACACAAAACAAAAGAGTTGTCTTAAGTTCAGGAAGTAGTAGAGTAGTGCATAGAGCCCATTGAGTTTAGGTCGGGTTTAAGGTAGGCAATAGAAATGAGTGGGAAAAAAACTTGAAAACAATGCAAAGTATGGTATGGGATTGCTGAACAGTCAGACAAGGCTATGCTAATGAGGTGTTCCGTGTATCTGCAGTATGCCAAAGACAAGAACAGTGTTGGGCAATAGAACAATGAAACTGGAGACCATGCTTGAATACGAACAGAGTTAATGCCACATGGTCTGTGTCCCACTGAGGCTGTAATGCTGTGGCACAAGGACTGTGTCAGAAGCATGAGACCAGACTTTATGGACTGTGTAAAAGTACCAAAAGTAGAGAGCGAGGAGGCTGATTAGTTCTCAATGAAGGAAATAAGAAATTAGCAATTGATTAAATATACGTTTTTTTTTTTGTTTGTTTGTTCTTCCTCTCGTTTCATCCGACAAAATACCATATTATAAAAAAAAAATACCATGTGTGTAAAGTGTGATATATATGTGTGAAATAATTTAATATTTTGGCTGGTAAGACAAATATGCTTAGCCGGTTAATTTCTTTACATCTACCGGCTAACTTGGCTGGTGAATCAGAAAGGTAATTTCGGACACTGCTTGCAAGTCCGTGTGACTCCATGCAATCAACTGCTTTTAAACTTTTATCAAATCTTGACTGTACTGTCTCTGTAAAGTGCCTTGAGATTACAAGTTTTATGAATTGGTGCAATGTAAATAAACTAAATTGAAATTATTTAAGAGTATTCTCTATGTGTTTCATTGTGTTCCTGTATTTGTACACATTGCGGGGCTCATTTTCTGGAAATATAGCATGTTGTGGGGACCAACTGCTCCTTGTTGGGCCCAATGCCTGGACCCGATGAGGGAAATCACTGTTTTAGCATCAGGAGTCACTTTTAGGACTTAAGTTGGAATTGCGTTTAGGTTAGGGTAAGGTATGAACCCGTAATAGTTAGGTTTAGGGTGAAGGTCACAGTCTGTAGAAATTGGTTACATATGGTTGGAAGTCAATGGAAAGGCCCATCATAGATCAAAGGAGAAGTTTTGTGTGTTTATGGCTGTGTATTTCTTACATTGTAGGTACCGACTGTTCTCATGGGGACCAACATCTGGTCCCAATGGATACAAATGCAGTTTTAGGGTTAGGTGTTAGGGTTAAGAATGTACTGGCAATGGTTAGGGTAAGGTTCTGGATTAGACTATAGAAATTAATCTGAAATTAATGAAAATTTATGGAAATTCCCTATAAGGATAGCAGGACATAACACCCAACCCTAAAGTGTTAAAATAGAAGAATGTTCAAAGCAGCCCCTTTTACCCTGTTGTTTGCCTACAGTTGTTACCTTAGTCAAAGAAGAAATAGTGTATAAATTTAATGTAAAAGAAATGGAGAAAAACAATGAGAAAAATAATACTGCCCAAAAGCTTTATTTACCAATATTCTGCTGCTCCCTCCCCTCCACCTTTCATTTTTTCTTTCTCTCCAATCAAAGTTTCAGTACGCAACAATAAGACTGCTTACTCTCTCAAAAGCTGTTTAAGTGAATTTCACTGGCTCACTGGGGAATCGCCCCACTGAGGCTTTTGAAGGCATTGAGGCAGGGAGAGAAAGTAATTACTTTTTTTCCCTAAACAGAAATGGGGTGCGGCATGGTGTGTGTTTTTGAGTTTGTGCTTGTGCGATAGGATGAATTAGTTTGTGTGAATTTCCATCTGTGTGAACAAGTGAAACTATGTCATTAGTTTTTGTGTGTTGCCGTGCAATTCTCTTTTTTGGTTAGGAAATGAAGAGACACATGAAAACAGAACAAGGTTTCTGAATAAAGAACAAAGAACAACAACATCTTTACAACAATATCATAATAGCTTGTCATCAAAGTGCATATTTCTGAACATGAATTGGTTTCAAATAGCATCCTTATTTGAATACAAAAACTTTAATTCTGGTTTGCATTTAATAAATTCTAGTTTCATATTTTTGGAGTAATATTTTTCTATTTTTTTTTTTTTTTTTTTTTTTTAATTTGTGAGCTAAATAAATCTATGCTGATTCAAAGAAAAGTTTCTTTGGGGATAAAATTTTAAGTAACATTGCGACCATAAAAACAAAAACCTATACATTTTCTTTTGGTGGTAAACTGTGTTTTGAAAGTCTTTTACAGCCAGAGGAGAAAACTCTAAATGGTATGTTCAGACAGGGCATGGTGTCAGCGGTAATTTCCGCAAGCCCCGCTGGCAGTTCACTGATCTCTATTTCAGATGCAGAGTGTTTACACCCTCGTCCGTATCATCACATAGAAGACAGCTGAAGCTGAAGCACACATAGGAGGAGTTTCAGCTGTGTGAAGATGACACCCACTGTCATAAAAAAAAAAAAAACTGAGTAAATTAACTGAATTGTTATTGCTTCTTTTGTGTAGGTTTGTAGATTTAAGACGGTCATTTGTAAAAATGACGCGTTCATTGATGCAGTGGGTAGCACTGCTATCTTGCAGCAAGAAGGTTCTGGGTTCAAATCCCGGCCTGGGGTCTTACTGCAATGAGTTTGTATGTTCTCCCTGAGCATGTGTGGGTTCTCTCTGGGTACTCCAGCTTCCTTCCACAGTCCAAAAACATGACTGTTAGGTTAATTGGCTTCTCAAAATTCTCCTTAGGTGTAAGTGTTTGTGTGAAAGGTTGTTTATCCTGTTTGTCTCTGTGTTGCCCTGAGATGGGCTGGTACCCTGCCTCTGGCCCATTGACAACTGGAGATAGGCACCAGCACCTGCTTGGGAAGCGTGAAAAACATTTTCTGAAGGTGATACAGTAACTTTGCTCACTGCATTAGGTTGTAAAAACCCACAAACCGGCTGTTTTGCATGCTCAAATGTAAAAGCAAATAACTGATGAGCTTTAAGCCCAAATTATTTATGTGATACATCATTTAAAAGATAATCTGAAATAAAAGAAAAATGCAAAAATAAAAAACAAAATACACCTTCATTTTTTAAGTTAAACTGAGTGTATTTAATGTGACAACACTATGAGCTAATAGATTTGAAAGGCATTAACTGCAGCCTCCTCTTGGTAAACCCAATCCTTTAAGAATAAACTATAAAAAGCAACAACAAAGGGTGTAGCAGAAAGGCTTAACACAAAACCCTGGATTGAATGATTGAATAAAGTACCTCACTTGTAGATATCTAAAGAAATGGAAGGTGGCAGACAAAATTTCCCAGATAATATTTCAAAGAGGCAAATGTGCCCTAAAGCCTTTCAAAAACATTAATACTTATTTTGTCGAAAAAAGAAAAAAAAAAGTGTCATCCTCTAAGGAGACAGAGAGAAGCTATTATTGGATAAAATGTGAGCTAAAGGATTAAAAAAACTTCCTAAAATAGATAATAGTCCTGAAGATCTAATCAACCCAAACGGTGGACCTGAACTACAAAATAATCTTTCCATCTTTAGTTAAATAGGATCCACATCTCAAGAGTTAGAATACAACCATTAAGCCAGGCATCAGGGATTACATATAGTGTAGTAGAAATACACATTCGGTCTTGCCAGCCCACCAACTTGTTTACAGTTTTATAAATGTTCTTTCCTTATCCTTGGCCTTTTGCCATTTCAAATGCAGAATAAAACAGTGAAGTTCAACTTCCAAAAATACCTACCTGGTGCAATGGACATTGAGGTAAATCAATTTTGGTAGCTATAACCTTTTAATTGCATTAACAATTTTAAACAAGGACAGAGTTAGAACTGATAACTTAGTTAATTATACAGATTAAATCAATAATTTATTAATAAGCAATGTTTAATGATCTTATAGGGCACATTGATACTGGTAGACCAGTGTAAGCTTGTTCATGAGAATTGCCAACTCGATAATTCAATATCAGTTTACAACCTCCAGCACTTTTCATTAACAAAAATGGCATTAAAGACAAAGACAAAAGACTTTACCAGAGTTACTACTGATTCACTTTTCCTTTTTAGGAATGCTGAGTGCATAGAAGCTCAATTTTTGTTGCCTATTTTGGTTCATGAATATTTAATTTGCTTTGATATATTAATGGTAAGATATACATCCTAGTAATTTATTTAATTTGTTTTAAAAATAAATACATTTTTTTTTTTAAACTAGCCATTTTAGTCAATTCTTTTTAAAAATCCAGATGTTGTGAATTCTTGCAAATTTTGCTGAGATCCTGCTTCTGGCAAATATAGAATTGCTGCCATGCTGTCCTGCTCCCCTGCTGTGCTTTGCCGGTGTGTAAATGCTTTTATTGATTATAAAGCTACATATTTGCTGCCAAGTTTGCAGCTGGACAGAACACAGTTTAACACAGTGTGGCCTGGGAGTAACAACTGATAGCTCAACTCGATGGCTGTTCATTGTAAATTAAATAGAGAACTGAGGTTTATGTAACCGTGAATGCTGGATATACACTCACCGGCCACTTTATTAGGTACCCC
>NW_015150555.1:570056-574250 GCF_000732505.1 Cyprinodon variegatus | reverse complement strand
AGCTCCCAACAATTACATGGCCAATAGAGGGTGCTAGCGCACTGCTTCACCGACTCAATATTCTTGAATAATACATTAAAATGAAATTATAAAATTAAAATATTTTGAAATATACTAATATATTTTTTAGATGTGCAAGATAAATAATACATTTTTAATGATGAGTTAAAGTGTTTCATTTGTCATCAGAATGGTGATGTATTTCCAACCTAGGGCACAAAAATCATTTGCCATTGACTCTTGTTTAAAGTTGTACATCGGCAGTAACTCCTCTGCATTACAAAAGGATAGAAGAGCTTGAGACGCAGGAGAGTGGACAGGAACTGTCTTCACAATTGTAGTACAGCTGATTGACAGGTCGAGTCATGGAAGTTGGAGAGGATTGGACAGAGAGAAGGAAAGAATTGGCTCAAGAAAAAATGTTATTAAGTGGAGTCCCTTAAAGCAAGCTTAGCAAGTGAAGCTAGAGCTGAAGTCATTTGAACTTGATCAACCGAACATCAAATTAATCAGCGACCAAAGAAAGATGGAGACAGTACACTCTGTCTTTTTCCACAACCTGGTTTAGTTACAAGGCTTGGCTAACTGCCTGCAGCGAGGCTAACACTTTATTCTGATTTCCCTGCCTCCTTTTTCAAACCTCAGGATCTGACCTAGCATGGATAAAAACAGGTAGGACTGATTCAAAGCACTTTTTAGAAAACTCAAAGAAGCATGAACAATCTGGCATTCGCATGGAAAATAATATAATATAGTGCACTTTTTCTAGGTGTTTGTTAATTTACATAGTCACTCTTAAATAAACACCTTCTAAGAAAATTAATTGTTTTTATATATTAAAATAATATAAAACTAATAGCTCACTATTAGTTTCTCCAATATTGAACTAGTACATTATTTTTTTAGGTTTGTGACACCATATTGGATGATTCACTGAGGCAATGTGTGCCGCCGAACACTGCCTTTGGCACATTCTTTGGGCTGCCAAGGGCCCCACCTGTAGTGCTGCCTTTATCACTGTGGAAAGACAGGAGCCACATTGGGGAGGGAGATGAAAAAAATAAAAAAAACTTATTTCACACTATATCCTTGACAGAATACAGTTTGAGATATAAAAAAAAAAACTCAGCACAAGAAAAGCACATGTAACATGAGATAAACATTTTAGCAGAAGGAAAACATTGGAAGCTGGAGCCACATGAAAGTCAGTCTGACCTTTGAGACATTAGTTGTGTGTCTGTTATGAGTTCAATTTGTCCATGAACACATCCATAGGCAATTTTCCTTTATACGATGGAAGTTTATCACCCAGCACCACAGTTCGTGTTCGCAGGTAGGGAAAGGGGGAGCAGTTGTTCTGTGCCCTTCCACCATAACATCCAGGGGGATTTAATAAGGGGGGAGGGCGAATCCAAAAATTACACTTATTGTTTTGAAAGCAGGCTGCACAGGAATTTTCTGTCAGCCTTGAGTCTTTTCTTGCATGCTCTATGCGGCGAATCCAATATTCCAAATTTTTTGGGCTTTCCCGCCTTGAAGCAATTTTTCAAATCCCAGATGTTATCCCATCTCATCTTTGAGTTCAGCCATCGCAGCCAGCCTGCTTTCAATCACACCTAGCATACGGCACAGCTCCTGGTCCTGCTCGTTCACAATCTTTGTGAGGGTGTCAACCGCTGCCGACAGCCTGATCAATGCCCAAATTGCCGCTGACATCCTCTGTTATTGTAGATACATCAGGTATCCAAGTATTATAAATCCAAAATATTAATTCTTCATTCTTCTTCATTATCCTCCACTGACAACATTATATATATCCTAAAACCTGGAGTTGGCTACCATTTGAATCAAATAGGACTTTTACGTAATCAGAGGGGACCACTATGTCATGGTTGCTAATTATTGGGGAACTGTATTACTAGTGACATTTCTGTTTAGAGTTTCCCACTTATTCATGATGGCTAATTTATTCTATTATCCTGAATGGTTAAAACACTTTGATGATTTCTGTGGGGAAATTGTATTCATTCACCAGGAACAGCAAGGGAGAAGGAAAGTTAGCAGCAGCTCAAAAATAAAACATAAATTAGCAATAACAAGTTGAATTTGCAGACACATGCAGATTTTAATGCTTACATATGAAAAGCTAGTTGTGTTTGCAGATTGTGTTTTATTTAGATACCTTCTTTGCAGATTGTCAAAGGATTTGAGTTTCACACCTTTAACCGGCCTGCGTCTTTAAGTTAAAGTTTTTTGCTTGATTTTTTATTTTTCTGCATATGTCTTTGGGGAGCTGCCTCTATGTGTTTCCAGCAATCTACTTTTAACACGTTCACTTGCTGGGTTCTTCACCTCAGCTACATGGAGCAGTCAACACATGCTATATTAAGGCACTTTACACAGACAATATCATCACATTAGTTAAAAGTTTGTATCAAGGAAAAGCAGGTGATTGCACCAAGATGATAACTTACAGGATACTCCTAGATAAGCTTGCATCCTGTCGCTGACTCTTCAGTAATTCCTCACACCAAGCATGCGTGGAGTGACAGTGGAGAGGAAAAGCTGCCTTTTAACAGGAAGAAACCTCCAGCAGAAACAGGTGCTCAGAAAAAAACTCAGTGTGAGCGGCCATCTACCGAGGCCAACTGTGGGTTCAAGGAGACAGAAACAGAAGCACGTGGCCCCAACCAGGAAACACACAGCCAGGTAGACAATCTCCAAGCCTGCTCCCATGTTAGTGGATGAAAGATAGCATGTACTGTTAGTCACAGTCAGAGAAACAAGACTACACTGCAAAACAGACCAAGCTCCAACATCTGAAAACAAAAATGTTGATGGCAACAGCACAGCTGATATTTGTTTTCTGGAAGGAGTCACAGCCAAAAGGAACAGAGTTGATGAAACCACTGAGACAAGAAAAAGTACAGAGATCATAAAGTAATCACTGGAACAAACAAATACAGCAGAATCAGAGAATAGAGACAGCATAAAGGGCTCATAGGATTCTGCTTTCTTTCTGCGTCCATAGCTTTTCTGTCCTGCTCTGCCCTGCTGGCTCCTTGAGCCATAAACAGCTTGCTGTTTGCCGCTGTAAACAATTGCAGACAGCCCAACATATTTCATATTTTCTTTCTCCTCTTCATCCGATGCTGCCCAGAGAGGGATTTTTACCCTCCAGCTCATGTTTATTTTTGAAAGCTTTTCCTCCTGAAGATGAGGTGGAGTATAATGTGGTGTAATGTAGGTATGTGGTCTCTGTGTCTAGTCAACCATGACACAGGCAGATGTGGAGCATGGGAGGTGGATTTAGTGGTTTTTGCTATATATTTAGCTGTTTTTGTTAGATTTAATGTTAATTTGTGTGCAGGGTTACCAGGACTCAAAAAAATGTGGGAAAACAACAAGGATGCTTAACGACTGAACACACCGGTTGTGTATGACTTTTTAATATCAGATTTTTTTCCATGTTTCACAGACTGCTTAAAGAGATGCTCCATCTAGGCAGGGTTAGCAGATCTACACATATTTTTTTCCACTTCTGTCTCTTGTCAAAATTAAGACAATTTCCCACATTTGCCTTGGACATATTATGAAAAGTTATTGAAAATAAGCCCCACTTAACGAGTCTGAGAACACATGTTCTGTTTAAATGTGAATATATGCCTATATTAAAAAAATAATTAACTCATTAGTATATAAGAAAAGATAAATAAATAAATAAGAGAATGAGAGAATTGATCAATGTCACTCAGTCGGAACTTTATTTATTATATCTTTGCAAAGAGAGAACAGTTCATCATACAGCCCTTATGGCACAGTATTCAGACCCGTTCCGCCTGGGGAGCATTCGTTCCACCTTCCATACAACAATGGAAAGTATTCAGAGTTAAAACAATTTACAGAAACTTTGGTTAACAGTAACATGTTATGAGTACACTTGAGAAAGATTCTGGCTTGTTTTGGGATGAAGCTATGTCTAGTCTACACACAGAGAATGGTGTGTCCTTGCAGGTGAAACAGACTGAGTGAAAACTTTTATAGTGAATAAATAGGATAAATTAATATATGAAATAATAGAAATTTAAATTTTAAAACAACACTAGCAATGAAAATAATTATTGGTTATTGCACATTCTGACCTGAAGAAAATAAAATGGTAAAATTATAGTAACTATTTTATAGATACACATA
>NW_015150555.1:568841-570043 GCF_000732505.1 Cyprinodon variegatus | reverse complement strand
ACGACTGAACACACCGGTTGTGTATGACTTTTTAATATCAGATTTTTTTCCATGTTTCACAGACTGCTTAAAGAGATGCTCCATCTAGGCAGGGTGAGGAGATCTACACATATTTTTTTTCACTTCTGTCTCTTGTCAAAATTAAGACAATTTCCCACATTTGCCTTGGACATATTATGAAAAGTTATAAAAGAAAAGCCCCACTTAACGAGTCTGAGAACATACAACGCATGTTCTGTTTAAATATGAATGTATGCCTTTATAAAAAAAATAATTCACTCGTTAGTATATAAGAAAAGATGAATAAATAAATAAGAGAATTAGCTAAACAAGTTGTTTAAAAAGTTACTCTGTAATGAGAGGCACCTGGTGTAAGGTCAACCAACAGAAAATTGACTTGCAAATGTTGCAATATAATTTTAGACATTGAAAATTGTTATAATTACCTCAAATTCTACATTATTTAATCTGAAACTGTTTTGTGATTTTGCTACTGTAGTGGAAAAACGTGTTCAACTATTCTCCCTAGTTAAATAAATGGAGATTGATGAATTTCACTCAGTCGGAACTTTATTTATCATATCTTTAATAATAATAATAATAATACATTTTATTTAGCAGCGCCTTTCTTGACACTCAAGGTCACTTTACAAATAATACAAAAGATAAATAAAAAGAGATGAAAATACAAAATACAGATATAGGAACATAAAATAACAATCATGGATAGGGAAAAGAGCAGTGTATTCGGCAGGTCGGCAGGAAGTGAGTTCCAGAGCTGGTGACAAGTCGAGCTGGGGGTACAGTGAGTTGGATGGAGGAGGAGGATCTAAGGGAGCGGGAGGAGGTGGCAATGTGAAGGAGGTCTGACAGATATGGAGGAGCAAGGTTATGGATGGCTTTGAAAGTATAGAGAAGGATTTTAAATTGAATTCTGAATTGAACTGGGAGCCAATGGAGTTGGTGAAGAACAGGGGAAATATGATGGAAGGAGGGGGTTCTTGTGATGACACGAGCAGCTGAGTTCTGAATAAGTTGAAGTTTATGGAGAGATTTATGAGGGAGGCCGAAAAGAAGAGAATTACAATAATCAAGACGGGAGGTGACGAGGCTGTGGATAAGGACAGAGGCAGTATGAGTGGTGAGGGAGGAATGGAGACGGTTAATGTTGCGAAGGTGGAAGTATGCAGACCTGGTAATTT
>NW_015150555.1:563596-568421 GCF_000732505.1 Cyprinodon variegatus | reverse complement strand
TGGTTATTGCACATTCTGACCTGAAGAAAATAAAATGGTAAAATTATAGTAACTATTTTATAGATACACATAGATCAGAAATACTCAGTGATAAACTCATACCCTATCTGAGTAGGTAAACATTCAATTCAAACTAATGACTTAGAGCCATTTCCTATTTACTTAGCTAAGTTAATAATTTTCATCTCTCTCATGTCCTCCCTTTAAAAAACTTGCTTTGCTATCTTTCTACTTGTGTATCTATCATTACCCTGAGTTAACAGTTCCAGCCCTTTATTTTCAAAGCTTGACAGAATGCATACGCTTGTTCTCTTTAGACAATGACTTCTTTCCTCCTATGTACCCTAATATTTTTTTCTCCCGTGGAGATCTGTGCCTCCGTGTTTTAGAGAAAGGCTATGTTGATAGAGCAAATGGGTGGAGCCAGAGAAAAAAGAGGGAGACAAAAACAATGATTGTGACGAGCACATGCATATGTATGAACACACTTATACATAATCTTAGAGAGGGCGTGCTGGGATTTTCTCTAACATTTCCATAACATCAAGCTAGTGCTGACTGTGCATGTGAGTTCAAAACATAAAGAAATGGTATGGTAGACAATTTTCTTGCTGACATTTGTTTGTCTGTGGGAGCTAACAAGTGTTTTAGTTTCTCATCATTATTGTTGAGTTAGCTAATGTCAGTTTAGGTGTTTCATAATATTTGTATAAGTGCAGACAATGAGTTCAAGCTGCTGACAGAGGGGCAAAGGTGGCACTGACACTTTCTTTTCTCCTGCATTCTTATATAAGTGAAATGCATCTCTGGACAATAGGACAAGTAAGCTAGTACATGCAGCATTACTGTTGGAGTGTTGTAGTTTAGTTATGTTTGATAATCTAAAAAACTTTCCAGTAACAAACATCTGTTGTGTAGTCTGCAGCTACAGTGGGTCTTGTGATCAAAGGGGAAATGGTTACTACACATGTACCATGAAAGCATTAAAGAAAGAACATTGAGCACAGACGGCAGAGTTAACAAAGAGGTGTAGGATGGGAAGGGTGACGGGTGTAAGGTAAACCAACGTTATCTTTCACAATATTTCCTCAGCCTTTTTTACATCTTAGACGAACAAGTTAAAGTAACAACTTGTGAACGTTTTGCACAAAGGAGAAAAAAGCAGAGACCTACCAGAGGGTAGTGGATGAAGCTGAACAGAAGTTGTAGATGGGTTAAAATAAAACAGAAAAGAAAGTATGGTTGTGTTCTTAAAGATAAGCAGACATTGAGCACCTGCTGAAGGAGACCAGAAAACTGAAACATCTGTCAGGGAAGAAGGATGAGCAATTCCTTAAAATGGTGTGATGGTCAAATATTACACAAGTTTTCACAAAAATTACACAAGTCTACCAAGTTTACATATATTCTATATAAATATGTGCCCCAATATTGTTTTGAAAGTGTAAAACCTACTTGCCCTCTGGATCATTTGGTTAATTTGTTGTATGTAGAAAACATAAGACCTTGTTTGTCATACAATAATAAATGATAAACCCCAATATTCTTTTGCTTTTTTGTCAGTCTTCTATTGCATAGAAATGCAGTAGCAATAAAAATTTCACATTGAACAAATGGGAATACACATATGAATACCTATTACTTTACAGGTGCAAAATAGTGCAATCACATGAAAACACAAACAAGACAACGAGGAGCAGCACTGATGTGCAAAACACTGGGGACTGGAAGTAAATATTTGTTAAAAAAAAAAAAAGCACTTGAAAATAGAAAGAATAATACCACAACAGGTATACAATAAAAAAGCGGTATATTGTGAACAAATTTAAATGTGGCACTGTAAAGAAAAAAAGGGGGGGCTGCACTAAACACATTTTATTCCTCTTTAGTCATTCGACTAAAGAGGTAAACACCAACATGTGCAGCACTGAACGATGCCTCCATTTGGTCAGAAGAGAGGATGACCCATGATTTAAGAGGTGCTTTTGGGTCGTGACAGTGCAAATCCTGACAAAAGATATGCAAAGTGTATATAAAAACTGACAAAACATCAAGTTATGTTATGACATAACATCATAACATGGTAAATAAAATGATGATCTCAGCACTAATTTTAAATCAACATAAACCTCTTTATTCATTCATTCATTACCAAAATATTGATAAAACCTAAAGTAATTACAATCATCCAATCATAAATTCAGCAAGGCCCACAAAATAACCTAAAAGTAATTATAAACAGAATGAGCAGAATAATACAAATAAATGACATAACAAGCTGCCTGAAATTATGTTTCGTAGCTAGGTGGCACTTGATTTGATTTTTGACCTACAGATCACATACAGTGAGTGAAAACATTTCTGATACTGTAACACCTGAAGGTACCACCGTTTCCCCTTGCTGTTCAACTTGTTGTAATAAGGATTTCACAATTCCGAACTCGCTCCTCTAATTGCTTGTGTTTACTTCAGCTGCGATGTCGTACAAAATGGCAAGCAGAAATGCAAAGTGTTGGAATGTCTATTCACAAGCCCTATACATATTCCACAAAGGAATATCCACACTTACAGTAAGAAGGATTTTTAGAAAATAATCTACCGAAAATGGCTTTGACAAAAGCCGGAAAATAATGTGACCGAAGAGTCCTGTTATATCAAGGTGTGTCTATTTGTAAGCATCTTGCTGTAATCAGTCAGTGGGACTATAC
The DNA here is from genome assembly GCF_000732505.1 of Cyprinodon variegatus. Classification (NCBI taxonomy): domain Eukaryota; kingdom Metazoa; phylum Chordata; class Actinopteri; order Cyprinodontiformes; family Cyprinodontidae; genus Cyprinodon; species Cyprinodon variegatus. The sequence goes on along the minus strand of NW_015150555.1, from coordinate 565,713 downwards.
TGTGTATAGGAATACAGGTAGTCATTGTGCTGTTTGGTGATATGGTGTGTACCACACTCAACATGGACTAGAGGAAGTGTAGAAAAGAGTTCCCTCAGGAGATTAGAAAGAAAATTATAGACACGCATTTTAAAGGTAAAGCCTATAAGACCATCTTCAAGCAGCTTAATGTTTCTGGGACAACAGTTGCACATATTCCGAATTTTAAGAATATCAAGATCTACTGGACTGTAGCCAACCTCCCCGGATGCGAGCATGGTAGGAAAATTAATGACAAATCAAGAAAATGGATTATAAGATGGGTAACAAAGAGCACAGAACAACTTCCAAAGAGATTAAAAGGGAACTTCAAGTTCAAGGAACACCAGTGACAGATCACACCATACATTGTTGTTATAGCAAAAGTGGACTTAAAGGGAGAAGATCAAGCAGGACACCACTGATGAAGAAAAACCATAAAAAGCCAGGTTGGAATTTTCAAATTCGCATGCTGACAGGCCAGAAGGGTCCTGGGAGAATGCCCTATGAACAGATGAGACAAAAACCCATTCCAATGTCCAAGCAACATTCCATAACAACATTGTAGGCTCTTCATATCATTTCGGAAGGTTATTGACTCTGAAAGGAGGACAACCACGGAGATGAGGAATCAAGAAAGAGATTTTATTTGGAAAAAAAAAAGTGAATGGATCGGAGATGGAAGCAGAGAAAACGAGGATTTAAGTGAAAATTAGACAGGAGCCAATCAGTTAAGGTGAGAAGCAGCTGACTCACACAAAAGTTGTTTGTTTTTCTCCAGAGAAGGTGACACTCAGGGTTTTCTGAAAGCATCAGGTGCTGTTAGAGCTGAGCAGATCATTCCTCACTTGGTTTGAACAACGTTGGAGGGTGGATAGGCAGGTGTGGCTCAGGCAGTGGAGCAGAGGCAACCAGGCAACAAAGAATTTCCTAGTTCCAGGAACCTTCGGCTTGGATATATTTGAGTCTGGATCTTGATTTCTAGGATAGAGAGGCAGATACACAGAGTAACTATATGCTCAGAAAATAACTGGAAAATTCAACCAGGAGTCGGTCAACTACCATATTGAAAGCGAAAAGAACTGAATCCCTCCTCCTGGTTTTAGCTCCTTAATGAACATCCTCTGATTTGTGGAGATGAAGAAGACCTGCCTGCCACACCCTGCAGAGAGGAAGAGAGAAGGACCCACGCCAGCACAACCTGCACTGAAAAACCATAAGATTGACACTTCATTATAAGCAGAGAAGTCCTGCTCTGTACTGACCTGCACAAGACTGCTTGACCTTAAAGCTCAGAACAGAGAACTGAACCATTACAAACAACTCTACCCATTCAAAAATTCTAACTGGACCAGTAAGTAATAGAGCATGACCCTTGTACATATTTTTTCCTTATGTTAAAACGTTCCTAATTAATCGAAATTAGAAAATAAAAGCCCCAATATATATATATATATATATATATATATATATATATATATATATATATATATATATATAAAAAGATAGATAAAAAGATGAAAACATGCACAAGTTAGTGAATTTATATCTTGGTTTTCAAAAAAATACATCAAAGTACAAAGCTGACTTGCAAAAGGTTGGATCAATAGATGGAAAATTGTTTATTTTGGGGCAAGAGGTAGGCAGAGATGAAATAATGGTCTTTGTCAAAACTTTCCTTTAAATATATTCCCTTTTTCTTTTTTCGATCATATTTTTGCTGTCAAAAAAATAGACAAATTATTTTCTGGAAAATTGACAGATAATCCCTCAAATCTGAATCTTGATTCCAGATCAATAATGTAAACCAAAGAAACAGGCAATGGCTAAATAAAAAACAAACAAACACAATCTGAGTATATTAAGAGTCCACATAAGCAAGAAACTACAGATATATAAGTGAAAAAAACTTTTAAAAACTAAACAGAAAACAACATTTTGAAGGCTTCTACATAACAGCAATTATAGCATCTCTGAATTATATTATTTTACAATTAGCTTGAAAATTTCTCCGTATGCTGCATTTATAACTAGATTTGAAACCATAAGTTCAAACTATGTAGTTAAAAAATATAGGCGGGTGGGGGGGGGGGGGGGGG
>NW_015150555.1:560773-563524 GCF_000732505.1 Cyprinodon variegatus | reverse complement strand
GGCCGGGGGGGGTGGGGGGGGATCCAGACAGACAAAAACAAGAGCACACTCAGGTTTAGGGCATTTAAATGAAACAATCACCCCATAATTGAACAGACTGATGGAGAAGATTTGCTGCTTTAGAACAATACAAACAGAAAGTGAAGCTGATTTTAACTGCAATCAGAGCCAACATTTGGGTCATTTCTGCTCCTCATTGTTCTTTGGTCTCACATTTGTTTGCACCATGAAAGAGACCCTTGCTTCTTTTATCAGACTAAATCCTAGTTATTTCCATTTATTGATGGCAGCTGAAGGTATAGCTGATGTCATGAATAACTTTCGATTGTCAAGTTTGGGGGGTTTTTTGTTTGTTTTTTCTGGTAATACACCCATTGGAACTAGACACTACTTCACACTGAGTTTTAATTCCATGTGGTAAATATATAAATCTGTTCTAAAGTAGGTTTATTTAAGCGATTCTAAAAAAAATTCAGTTTGGTCAATGTTTGCTCTACCCAGTGGACAAGCTGTACTGTTTTGCCTGAAGGAAGACCATATTTCCCATGAGAACCAGCAAAGAGAAAAATCCTGATCTCCCAGTTGCCTGCAGTTGTATTGAACTACATTGGTGGCCTAGGAGGATGTTAATTCCGATGTTTAATTTTGTAGAAAAAAAGCAGATCACACACGACACAAAACTAAAGACATTTCAAATGACAATTATCTGGCTTTAAGAAACGCTAAAAGAAATCAAGAAAAAAAATGTGGTAGTCAGTAACAGTTACTTTACTTAAAATATGGCATCACTCAATTCTGAGGAAAAACATATGGAATCACCCTGTAAATTTCCATCCCCAAAACTAACACCTGCATCAAATTATACCTGCTCATTACTCTGTTTCTAAAAAGGAGTGATCACACCTTGGAGAGCTGCTGCACCAAGTGGAGATGAATCATGGCTCCAACATGAGAGATATCAATTGAAACAAAGGAGAGGATTATTAAAATCTTAAAAGAGGCTGAATCATCACGCAATGTTGCTAAAGATGTTTGATATTCACAGTCAGTTGTGTCTAAAATGCGAACCAAAACCAAATGACATGGGAAGGTTTTTAAAGGCAAACAAACTAGTACACTAAGGGAGACATAGCGTCAAGACAGAAAACATAAGGCAATATGTTTTAAAAACTGTCACGGTCTTGGTTCTGTTATGTTTTCTTTTGAGTATTCAGTTTAACTTTGCTCCAGGTTTTCTAGTTGTATTGGTTTAATTCTTATTTGTTTTTTTTCTGGGTATATGTCAGTTCTTAGGTTTTTGTTTCCCTCTGTTGCCCTCTTGTGTTGGTCTCCTTTTTCCTTACAGTAGCTCCTTAGAATGCTCTCTTCACACCTGCTCCCAATCTGCTCGTTAGTCCTGTCTTTGTTCAATAAGCCATAAATACTCTCCTTGTGCAGTTCCTCAGTGCTGGTTCCTCGCCTAACTTTGTCTAACTCCACCTTACTGTGTCTTACCTCTTCATGATTTTTTTTTCCCTTGAAGTCTCCATGGTTCTGGTTTGTTTTACTTTTTTTAATGTTGGATTTTTTTTATTCTTGCCTCAGTTTTTTGCGAACCTCTCATTAAATCTACAGAAAACTCACCTCTGCCTCCCTGCCTCTGCATTTGGGTCCTCAAACCTCAACCAAATCCTGACAAAAACATATCAACGACAAAACAAATGAGGATCGAATGAAGAAACTGAAGTCCATGTCCGTGACTGAACTGGAAGAAACCGCCTAAAAGAAAGGAGATTTACATACAGAAAACCTAAACAAAAGCCATCACTAACACCTAAACAGAAAAAAAAGGTTAGAGTGGGCTAAGGGAAAGCAATCATGGACTGTGGATGACAGGATAAAAGTGAAATTCAGTGATGAATCTCAAATCTGCATTGGGCAGGGTGATGATGCTGGAACTTTTGTTGGGTGCTTTCCAATTAGACTTATAAAGATAACACCCTAAAAAAAAAAGGCTAATTTCAACGTTTATTGATTATATGGGGCTGCATGTATGTTAAAGGCAGTTAAAGTTTACATTGAGATTTTGGACCCTTTTCTTGTTTCATCAACTGAAAGGATGTTTGGAAACGATGAAATCATTTTTTCAAGATGATAATACATCTGGCTATAGAGCAAAAACTGTGAAAACATCAATTGAAAAAAAAGACATATTTTCATGGCCTGCAAATAGCCCGGATCTTAATCCATTTAATCCATTAAAAAAATATTGGTTGAAGTTAAAGATAATGGTCCATGACAAGGCTCCAACCTGCAAAGCTGATCTGGTAACAACAATCAGAGAAAGTTGGAGCCAGTACTGTGTGTCACTCATTAAGTCCATGCCTCAGAAATTGCCAGCTGGTACAAAAGCCATAGGTGGTGCAACAAAATACTAGAGATGTATTGGAGGATTCTTTTGTTTTTCATGATTCCATAATTTTTTTCCTAAGAATTGAGTGATTCCATTATTTTGTTCCCTCTGCCTGGTCTAAAAACATTTACTGACCACCACTTTTTTTAGTGTTACTTAAAGCCACAGTTTCCATTTGAAATGGCTTTAACTTTTTGTCATGTTAGTTATCTGCTTTTTATCTACAAAATTAAACAACTGAAATAACATCCGCCAAGGCTGGTGATTCCATAAATATTGCCAGGGGTTGTAGCTATGGCCATGGGTGAATGTTACCAGTTTGCGTCTAGGGTTGGTGATCAATGTGTTTGTCTCATCAA
>NW_015150555.1:558172-559233 GCF_000732505.1 Cyprinodon variegatus | reverse complement strand
CAAAACGCAGGTATGAATTGAGTTGTGGAGACAGGAAACAGCTTGAAGTTCATAAAACAGGCACAACCCTGCAGAAGTCCAAAAGCAAGACAGGCAAACAGATCAGACAGGAACAGGCAGACTCAGTGGTTGAGAGGCAGAGCATGTCAGGATCAGGTAATTATAAAGGTAATGCCAAAACGCTCTCACCACTGGCTCGAAAGAATAATCTGGCTCCTGATGACTGGTAGCAGGCAGCTTAAAAAGATGCAGGAGAAGATGAATCAGATGAGCAGTAATAAGAATCCAGGCAGAGTTAGACAGGTGAATGAAATTAATGAATAAGCCAGTCATCAGCGCCAAGCTCATGAGAAGTTAATTAACAACAGACTGGAGAGAGGTTACGTGATCTATACCCTTGATTGTTTTCACAAGGAGAACTACCCTGTTCGAATAGCACTTGTTGGATGAGTCCTATTTCTGTATAACAATCCACAGCTTTGCATTTTATTCTTTGTACTCTATCTGTTCCCTCATTGTAATTCCCCTTAAAATCTGAAATCCGTTGAGAGAAAATGGCACTCTACATGCCTATAGGAATCTTACCTAATCTGAAAAATTCTACTGCTATGTAAAATGATTCTTTGTAGAACTAGAGCAGCACATTTTTCTTCATTAATAGAGGAGAATAAGAATAATCCTATGACCAACAAAAATATAAATGCAACACTTTTGATTTTGCTTACATTTTTTTTAGATGAACTCAAAGATCTAAAACTTTTTCCACATACACAATATCACAATTTCTCTCGGATATTGTTCACAAACCAGTCTAAATTTGTAATAGCGAGCACTTCTCCTTGCTGAGATAATCCATCCCACCTCACAGTTGTGCCATATCAAGATGCTGATTAGACACCATGATTGGTGCAAAGGTGTGCCTTAGATTGCCAACAATAAAATGCTACTCTGAAAGGGGCAATTTTATCAAACAGCACAATGCCACACATATCACAAGATTTGAGGGAGCACACAATTGGCATGCTGACAGCAGGGATGCAACCAGAGCTTTTGCTCATGTA
>NW_015150555.1:551973-556822 GCF_000732505.1 Cyprinodon variegatus | reverse complement strand
TCAAACAGCACAATGCCACACATATCACAAGATTTGAGGGAGCACACAATTGGCATGCTGACAGCAGGGATGCAACCAGAGCTTTTGCTCATGTAATGAATGTTTATTTCTCGAACATACGCCGTCTCCAAAGGCGTTTCAGAGAATTTGGCAGTACATCCAGCCAGCCACAAAACCGCAGACAAGTAACCACACCAGCCCAGGACCTCAACATCTGGAATGTTCACCTCCAAGATCATCTGAGACCAGCCACTCAGAAATCTACTGAAACGATTGATTTACTTAACCAAAAAATTGCTGCACGAACTGTGCAGAAAGCACTGATGGACATAGCCTTCAGCTGGAAGCGCTTTACCATCTAGCCTTTGGCAGTCGAGGACCAGCGGCAAAATAGAACGTTGAAAGAGGAAGTTACCCCTTTTATAACGTCCACCGCAGTGGTGTGTCTTCAAGGGGGAGTTGTTCTGGTTACATCAGTGGCAATTGATCACAACAATGGATAAAGCAGTTTTGAGAACAAACTGAAACAATACTTATTACCATAAGTATTCTGAATATTTATGCAAGTGATGAATTTGCCGAAGTGCCAGTCTCTCCAAAAAAAAAAACAACTGTTTAGTTCTCTGTAGAAATGTAAGCTTGAATTGCCTTTTATTTAGGTATGTTTTGTGTGAGAATGTGTGTGCCAAAGCAAAGAGCTTCTTGTTTCATAACACGAATACAGAGAAACTAATAGGGCTTTTGAATTATGAAGAGAACAGAGATCTGTTGCCCCCTTGGCAGCTCTGGGAGCTGGTAATCCCTATGTATGTGACAGCATGCTTCTGTTCTTTCTCTTCATCCCTTTCTTCTTTGTTTCATCTTTCCATCTAGTGAATATTTCAAAGAAAAGACATCTAATTTGTGTTTTCCTTGTTTAACTGACAGCGTCTTAAAGGATTTCATGAAATGAAGTCACGCGTAATGATATACATTCAGATCAGAGCATAACAAAAGGAAAAATTAGCTAAATGACAATACTCAGACAAAAAAAAAAAAAACATGGAAGAATTAAAAGAGGGAAATGTAAGAAAAAACCAAGAATAAATTCAGTGAGTATGGGATAGATATGTTTAGAAGGAACAGGCTCAATTTAGTTGATGTAGAGGTGCAGATCTAAGATTGAAGGAGAGATATATGTGGGGGTTAAGTTTCCCTTTTATATATCCCTCATCCCTTCTGATCTCCTTGACTTCATGCCAGCAAAGAGAGTCAGGTGGAAAGTGAGAAAAGGTAAAAAAGAAGGTAATTCATGAAGGAATAGAAAGGAAACGTGAGAGTGTAAGGTGCTAATATAAGAATTTGAATAAATAAAGAGAAGACAAAATGTGGCAAGATAATTTGGAATTAATCAGGAAGTGGAGGTAAGGTGAGAAAGGAGTGAGATAAAGAAAAGCTGCTAGAGGTCGGAAATAAAAAACAGAAAGAGCTGAGTCATGGGAAACATAGATAGATGAGACAGAGGGGAGTAATGCTGCATGAACGAGGGTGACAAAAAATGGTTTCACAGCACTAATTATGAGGCAAAGCAATAAAAACCAGTTAGTGTTTGAAATCAAACCAGTTGGCGAAGGCACATTTGGGAATATGTTTGAAAGAAAATATTACTGAATAGCTCTGACTTCTAAGGAGATGTTAGAGAACCATCATGATGTCTTTTAACATCCTACCAATGGGGGCTACTGCTTTATGAAACAGCGAAGGCTCAGTGATGCTAATTAAATCCAAACGTCACTCCAGAAACCACTGCAAGAGTTCTGCACACAATGACTTTTCTGACTGAATGATCGCTTTTTCCACTCGACTCATGAGGAAAACATTGTCAGCCAAAAATGCTTAAGTTTGCCAATCAGTACTGATAAGCCTGTCTCAGGACCTGCCCCTGCTTCATAGACCCTTCAAGAGGTTTTGCGTCACTAGTGATGTATTTCGGCATTTTATCCAGTCAGTGTTCTACTTTGTGGCTGCTTACTTCAATAAACGAATGCTCACAACTCAAAAGATATTTCTCATAGAGACGGACAGGCAGAGTCCTGCTGCTCCAGAGCAGAGGGCAGATCACACCTGAGAGTAGACTAAACAGCTGACTAAATCACAACATACTCATGAAATCAGGCTCACTTTAGATCATATTTAATGCAGTTTAATAACTGGATTTATGAAGCTTGGTAATGCATATTTTACCCATAACTTCAAGAAACAGGGGAGGTTTAGCCTCCCTAGTATTCAATAAGAAATCGCCATTGCCTCATGCAGGGTTGAAATTGCTTCCCTCAATATGCGCAAATGAGGAGGTCAATTATTTTAAAAAAGAAACAGTTTGCACTGCACCTTTGCTCATTAAAAGTCTGAGTGTTAGTATATTTTATTGTAATTCTAAGTTTTAATGTAACTAGCATCAAGGTCAGGGGAAGTTTTTTTTCTTTTGAAGCTTGCTCTCTGCTGTTGGGGTTTCAACAACAGGCTGCTGGAGGTTCTGCTGGAGGTTTCTTCCTCTTAAAATGAAGTTTTTCCTCTCCACTGTTACCACAAGCCCACCCAGGAGAAGGATATCCTGAAAGTCTAAACCTGGATGCAATCAACTGAAACATTTAACTAATCTGACTGTATTGTCTCTATTAAGTGCCTTGAGATGAAATGCATTTTAACTGACACTACATAAATACATTTAATTGAAATAAAGTGTTAACAAATAAACAAATGCTTTTTGTACAGCTTTATTCTTACAGCAGTTCTTGGATGAAATCACACCATGAATGAATAAGATTTAAAAAAAACACACACAAAAGAAAGAGTTGTCCTCGAATTAGAAGAAAACTATGTTCATGTTATTTGCAAATTATAAAAGGTATATTGATGCTGAAGTCCAATTTTTTTGCGCAGAGGTGGAATGGGTTAATGGAATGAAATTCTTAGGCCTGATTGTTAATTACAAAACCTTAAGAAAGACATCCAGACTACACTATCTAGAAGCATATTCTTTAGTAAAACAAAATATTTCCTGAATCATTACACATTTTTGTACTGTTCTCCGATTTTACCATACCTGAGCTATTGTGAAAACATATGGGATTACACCTACAGGACATAACTCAAACTGCTATGCACACTGCAGAAAACAGCCATTAGGATAGTTCAAAGGCGGGTTATCATCACTGGATCACTATTCCATTATTCATCCAATCCTGCTTGCTTTCTCTGATATGGTAGAATTTCAAGCCGCACAAAAAACCTACATAGCTAGAAATAAATGGCTACCAGACAGCATGGAGAAAAAAATGTTATTGAAAGAGAGAGAAAGTATTATTACCCTAAAAAATACTGAGGTCCGGAATCAGAACTTCAAGGCGGAATAAGCGGCCTGCTCCCTTGTAATGATTTTAATTCCAGTAATTAAATCTGGCCATTTTCAGAGTCTTAAAGGTATAGAGAACAATCTTTTATTTGCGGATAGATCATCTAAATAAGTGGTCCTTCTGATTGTCAATCATCCTACGTGCTCTTCCCGTTAACTATCTTTTTCACCGCATGCACACTTTCAGACAGTCATTGAAGCTCACCCTCATGCAGTTTTTTGAAACTTGTAAAAGAAAAAGTGTTTACGAAGTGTTTGAGAAGTAAAGAAAGGCCTCAGAAGGGGCAGAGATATCTCGGGATTGTGGGATTTGCTGTCACAGTGTCTAATAGCAAAGATGGCGCAGGCAGTGACCAACATGACCAACAGGGAGCAAAAACTAGTGATCATCTGTTCAAAGTTAAATTAACTCAATTCGCTATACAGTCCACTATTTAGACCCTGCTCTATATAGTGATTGAGGGATTTAGGGGTTAGGGCGGACGTATGGACACAGTAAGCCTGTATGAGCTATGAGAACAGCAACTTTTAAACATAGGGTACATGAGTAGAAATGGCCTTGTGCATGCTCTCGCACGCGTTTAATAGGCGTTCCCTGTCAAAAGCGGGCACAGGGTTGTGCAAAAATAATTCCGAAATTAAATGTCCTTAAAAATGGCAAGGCAATCCATTTTTATTTAAATTGCACTTTTCACATCAACAGGCAAGTCACAAGCTCTTCATGAAGATAAACCATTTGAAAAACAGCATAGAAAGTTAATCATTAAAAATATGCCGAAAATCAGCGGAATACCCCTTAACTAGTACTGTAACTTACAGTATCTATATTTTGAGGTCTTAACAAACCAGAAATTAAAAAATGAAAAATAAATCTTTGAAAATAATATGGTACTAATGTAGATGTGTAAAGATATGTTCTTAACAGAGACAAGTAAAGAATTGTATATTTTACTTTTTATTTGAATCATCCCTTATGCATTACATATATATTGGGGAGTGGCTTCTTAGTGGTTAGGGATAGAGCTTGGAATCCTGAGGTTCTGAGTTACAGCCCCACTCCCAAAGACTGCCACTCTGGGTCTGTGAGTAAGACCCTTTACCCCACACTGCTCCCCGGGCGCCCAACGATGGCAGCACACTCCTCCCCAAGAGGATGGGTTAAACACAGAGGTAAATTTCTCCAATGTGAGATAAATAAAGTTAAATAAATAAGGTAATAAAGGTGATTCAGTGTTTACCATACCACACTGATTGTAACGTTTATTCATCTTTTTAGAATGTAGTATTATGTCTAAATATATTTGTAGGATTTTCCAATAAATTGTTCCATTTCTCTGGATATGAGAGCTGCTTAATCCAAAGAAAGAGAAATGCTGTGTCTCCAAGTTAGCTTATTATTATTATTATTATTATTATTATTATTATTATTATTATTATTATTATTATTATTATTAT
>NW_015150555.1:545129-551923 GCF_000732505.1 Cyprinodon variegatus | reverse complement strand
TTATTATTATTATTATTATTATTATTATTATTATTATTATTATTATTATTATTATTATTATTATTATTATTATTATTATTATGTTTTCATTCCACACCATTTGTAGCCTGTAATGTTTTGTAGGCTGTTGATATACAGTTAACTCCTTTGCCTCTTGGTGGGCATTCATCGTGTCAATTTTGGGAGAGTTGAGTTGATTTTTCGATGGCTGTACTGTAAGTATCCAAGGACTTTGTTTGTCATCACTGAGGTGACAATTGTCTCAAATGACTTGACACTGTGTCACAACCTTCTGGCTTTTTCAGAACTTTGTGATGTTCCTGACTATATTTCTTGCAATGTAGAGTGGACAGCACTCTTGACCTCCATCAAGTGTCTGATATTTGTGGGATGCTTCTTGCTTTGTTTTTGTTTTGTTTTTTCCAATGTTGTCTCTGACTCTTTACTTTCTTTTGCAGACACAGACTGGATTTGCAGCATGTCTTTACTGATATCCAAAGTTGAAAAGAAAATAGCAACTTTCTCAATAGTGCCAATTATATTCCTAACCAAAGGTATATTTGAGCATCCATTGACAACGGCAAGATTCAGGATGTTGCTCCTGCAATGTGTTAAAGCTGCCTTAGGATAATCCTCATTTATAGTTTGTTGGACTCCATTTATATGCTGGCTCATTGTGGCTGCTCCATCAAAGCCTTGGCAACAGAGAAATGTACCTTGGAGGTCATGTTTTCAACTAAGAGAGATGGCTTCTGTAATGGATGCAGCATCCAGGTGCTTGAGAGGACAGAACCCCCAAAATACTTCACAAACTTCAGTTGAATTTGTAGTGGTAACGTAACATAAACAGACTGACAGTTGGTCAATCCTAAACACATCCATCTTGCCATCACCAAGCACTGTGAAGAATTAAGTTTTCTGCATTTTCTTGACTATCTGTTCTCTAAGATCATCTTCATAAGAAGTTATTAACTCATTTTGAATTTTTGGTGACACATATTTTTCATGTTTTGATCTCTTCTTAAATTTCCCTCTTCATATTCACCATTCCAATTGCCATAAATTAAATATTTCATTTGGTCAGATTTATTATTATGTCGAGAATCGAAAGGAGAACTTTTCTGTGTTAGGCAACCTTCTGTGAGTATGCCTGACTTATAACCGAACAGATTTCTTTCTTTTGCCTTCTCATCACAGCAATAAAGTTTTTGGCCAGCTCTAAAGCTTTAAGGTGCCCACGACTGCTATCAATGTTTTCTATAATCCCTCTTTTCTCATCAACCGCATTCTTCCAGTCCTTAAAACTATGACTAATGAATGCAGAGTTGGATCCATTCAGCTTATTGGATGTCATGCCAATAGCAAAGTATGCTGCATCTTCTGATGAGGAGTACCTCAGCAACACATATTTCTTTTCCAATGAACATCGTAGTGCAACCACCTATCTCCAAAAATTCTGCCCCTCAATTTAGGAGAAGACAACATTTTTCTTCACCACTCAGCTGATTGGTCTTCCCTTTAAGCCTTCCTGGGTTATAATCATGCAGGTTTCCCCAATTTCCCTCAATCTCTCCCTCTGTCTATGCATTTCTGCTCTCCTCTTGTCTTTCTTCTCTTGCAAAGCTGATACACTCTGTCTCATCTCTTCACCTGTTTATCTGCTTTCTGTGCCTCCCCTTTGTACCTCCTCTACCGTTTTCATTTTTTCCCCTTCTAGTACATTTTCTTTCTCCCTTTTCTCTTCCTGCCTCTTTATCTTCAACAACACTTCCCTGTGCATTTCTCTGTTCCTCTTCTGCTGTCTCCCCTACCAGGCATTTCAGAGATTGTAAACTTGATTTTTATTGTCAACTTTCTTTTGAAGCTTACAAATGGTTTGAAATGTGTCACAAAAGATATTCACAAATAAGTGAAATTAGTTGCTTCATATTTACTTCAGTACTTAAAATAGACACCCAGAACTAATTAGACTATTATGTTGATGATGGTGCCTAATTTGTTCCCTCTTATTAAGGAAAGCCAGCTTTCAAACAAATTTCTATTATAATCTTAAAATATGTCAATTATAATAAATTAAACATCTGACTTTTAAGACGTATATACCTCTGGTACATTAGCTTTTATAGTAGCACTTACCTACCTGCTCTCCTTCTATGTCTCTCTTTAATGCTCCTCTTGCTGCCTGGCCCAAAGACGAGCTTGGATTGACTCAGCCTTTTCCTCCCTACCTTGTTTTCTCTTCAGTGAAGAATATCAATACAGTGAAATACTAAGCTGAAATAAAAATAGTATGCCATTTCAACATCACAATTCACAGAGTTTTGTCTTTAATACAACTTAAAAATGAAATTAAACGAAATTAGATTCCCCATGTCCAATAGCAGCCCAATGTCGAAGTATAAAGTAGTCAAACTAACTATGAATATTAAGTAAACAAGATAAAATATGCAAATTTAATTAAGTATATTAAATAAATACATGAGTCTAACACATTACAAAAGTTGTAGATGAAAATTTGGGTATTCTGAGGTTTTTTGGAAGATCATCATGGTGACTATTTAAGTAAGGACCATAGAAAATATTTTATCATTATTTTGAAAATTAACTAGAGCTTTAATTTTGTTTCCTGTCCCACTGTTTCATCTTGCTGCGTTGCGCTCCAGCAGAACTATAAAACAGTTCAACATCGAACACTGAGATAACAATTATGAATAAAAGTTTTAATTTAATTTCCAAGACGTTGCTAACATTCCACCTACATTTTAGCTTGATGTGATCCTCTTCCAGTGACTGCAGTGACCTACGGACTCACAGCATCAGTACCTTGTATGTCACAGTTACCATAGCGACAGAGGATGTTGACGATGAAGCATGGCATGTATGCCCAAACCCTCTGTTTTTCTTATAAAACAGCCACTCTACTCTTGGCTCTTAACATATAAAACACACCACAGTTTTGTGGGGGTGATTGCCCTACAGTCAGTTTCAGTGTATTTTTTAAATTCATATCTCTGAATTTAAGCAATTGATAAATAAAAATACAGAGGACAAGACTTCAGTGTCCTCCGTGGTAGTTATGGCCCTGATTACAGCTATGATCTAAATTCCAAATAATATTTTCTCATGTTTTAACTTTACAAACTGAAACAGATTAGAGCTTTTAAGATGTCATACAAAAATTATCCCTCATTTCGGATTGCACATAAAAAAAAGAAAGAACAAATGTTCAGTCATTTCTTCATATAGTTTTTTAAGAGTACATGTTCCATTCCAATGCAGCCACTGCTTAAAGTTTTGGCATAATTTTAGCATGCTATTCACTTATGCTATTACCTAGGACAGTGTTTTCCAACTTTTAATGACTTGTGTACACCTTTTGGCATTTTTTTATTACCATTAGTACTCCACTCAGTCAAAAGTATTTATGATTTTCCAAGAGTCAAATGTACAACAACTGTTTATAAAGTAAAAATATATTTACTGAATCTTTTTAACTTGGGCATCTAATTCTTTTGCATTTTAAGCTTTCCATCTCAAAACAATAACATTAGTATGTTGCTTGGAAGTTAGTAAGGAATCGAACTAAATGCAAAATAAAATCATAATATAAACCTGAATTTATAAAACTGGAGCTCCTTTGAGTAAATCCCTTATAATCACATTTAAACTGGATGGATTGGGAACTAAATACAGAACAAAAATTATAGTCAGACCGACTTAATTAGTTTTGTTTTCACTAAGACACCTGAGCTGCTTTGATGAGCTCCGATAGCTCAGTGTGAAAAACACCTGATACCAGTCTGATCGCTAAATCCAGTCTGTTCCCCTGCTTGGTATTGATGTGCGTCAAAGCTGAAAGTGAACTCATAGAAAAACCTACTGTTTGGTTGATAAAAGCGTGTTTCATTTTTCATTTTGTCCGGACAAAACTAAACAGATCCCAGCCCTATTTAATTTTACTACCTAAGAAATAAAATATTTTCATGTACCCCTTGCAATGCACTTGTGGACCTCTAGGGGTACCAGTTGCAAATCACTGACCTAGGAGATCACATCACCCTGAGTTCCTAAAGTCTGAGGTTAATGTTTGTGGGGCCTCTCCATTCACTTCCATCAATTGTACAGCCAAACCATGACCCTTCTGACAAACATTTTCTCAACTAGATCACCTAGAGAACCCTTTTATGTAGTAACATGTGTTTCAGATGATATTGATGGGACATGTGAAGAAGACTGTCACCGTAATCCATTTGAACCTGACAAGGTTCAAATGGATTAGTGCTTGATTTGCATGGCACTTCAGAGTTCAATTTGAGTGGGGTAGAAAGGATGAAGGAGTAGGTTTGATGGCAGAGAACAGGTAATGCATCTCAGAAATGCGTTGTATTTGCTAGATTTGAAAACAGGATCTATCCTTTGCTCATTAGCAAGAAGCAAAGCTGTTTGAAGTTGAAATGTGTGTCAGCGTTGGCAGCTAGTATGACTAGAAAGATCCATCATAAAATTTAGATGCTCATTTTCCAACAAACCTGAAGGAATGCAACTGAAAAAATATTTTTGTGCTGAACATTTGGGAAGAAATGTGTGTTTCTATGTATTCAGATTGGTCTGAGCTTGGGTTCACAGCACTAAAAGGCTTTAGCTGTTTGACGCAAGCCATCACTGGAGCTTAAAATTACACACAGTGTCAAATATTAACATTCCAACATTTTGCCATCTGTTTACTAATACATGTTTAGTATGCAGAACTGTCTCTCTCATACTAGATTACCATAGACGTTTGGAATATTTTATGTTTTTTTCCCATATTTTAATTTAGGGATGTGGGGATTCTTTAGCAACGAAAATGACTTACTTTAAAGAAAACCTTTTACAGAAGTATAGTTAAAAAAAAAAAAAAAAAACTTTAATGTTGTTTTACTCTTTAAAAAGTATGCACACAGTATGGTGTGCACTATTATATATATATAAATAATATATATAAATATATATATATATATATATATTCCATTTATACAAAGCACAAAGTCTAACATGGTATGACACTCCCCTAAATGTTTCTTAAAACAAATTCTGCAAAATAATCCCGCATTTTACATACTCGTGCAAAAGAATTTAAAGCATGTGTGCATTTACTGTATTTCCAGCCCAGTAAACAAATACCTTTTTTGAGGGTTTTTTCCAAGTTCCATTGTTTTCTCCTGTTACTGATTTTTCATTTTGTAGAACAATTGCTGTTTAAAGGTATCTGTCATCCAGGTATTGTATAGGGAAGGATGATTACAAATGAAATTCTCTGTTTGAACATACAGGGAAAAACTCAAGATTACTACAATATATAGTTTGCATGTGTTAAATTTTTTCGATGAAAAAACAAAACTACCTCCTGTATGGTTTTAACACTAGATGCATAGAATCATCTGTTGTTAACCAAACATAACTGATAAAGTGACATCAATTACAAAGACCTTAGAGATATTCACACCATTGCTGAAAAGGAAATCTAGATCGGAGATCTTCAACAGGGGGTTCCACAGAGGTACTACATGGGGGTCGTGAAAGTTTTTTTTTAATATTCCCCATGCAATTTTTCTACTAATTGAAATATCTTTAAATACACATTAACATGAATTCAACACACTGTAGTAAACAGATAAATGGAGGTAGAAGATGTCTTTCAGTCATCAATGCACACATTCAGAGACACACAGGACCTTTTTCAAGCTGGGCTCCATTTAATTCACAACACCTGTCCCATCAACGAGGAATCAGATATACTTTAATAATCCCAGGGCTGTAAATCCAGCTGTAATAAATTGACTAAAGGAACAGTTTAATATAACAAAATATTACACAATATATATATATATATAATTAGGGGGTCCCCGCTACATCTCATCATCAGTTTGGGGGTCCTTGGCATGGGAAACGTTGAAGACCCTGATCTAGAATATCTCCTTAATTATGTTTAGCCTGTTTAACATGTTGAGTGATACCAAATTTTTGAAGTACATCATTATTATCATTTTTTGCCTATCTGTCTATAATGGATGTTAAAGTTTCCTGTAATTCTAAAATATTACAATCATTGGATATCATAAATAAAAGTTCACTAAAGTAATTTAAAAATAGAAATTGTAAAGGGTTAGTATCGCGGTTTGTTTGTTGCCTTTTACCCTGATTCCCAAGTATTCATGTCAAAGTTGCACTCATTACAGTTTACTGTATCATGAAAAAAAAAATACTCTGCCATTTTTATTCCTGCTTTTTTCACCTAGAAAAAAAAGTGTTTCATTGTCGTCATTTAACCATGTTTCTATAAGAAACATCACAAAACTGTTCTAAAGTCATTGACTGAAAGTTCCTTTGCTGATAGTGATATTACATTAAGTTGAGCAAATTTAAGTGTCATCAGGGTGCATAATTCTATAGACTGAGGTTGATTAAGACAGGTGTTAAATCTGAGATCAGATTTCAGGCCACTGCATTTCCTTGCTATTTTTCTATCAGTAATTCTGATGGGATGCTTCTAACCGTCAAGGGGGCTTTCTGGTTATTTATAGGTTTATTCATGTCTGGATACCCCCTTCTGACTTCAGAAATGACTTTTGAGAGTTTTTTTTATTATTATTATTCTGTTACCTTTTAATACACTATTTCAAAAATAAAAAATATCTATGTGTTATTCAGTCAGTGAGTAAAGAAAAGAAAGAAAAAATGACAGGAAGGCTGAAGAGGGTATAGCAACTAAGTCTCTCTATTTCATTCTTGAAATTTAAAAAAAAAGAAGAAAA
>NW_015150555.1:541680-544787 GCF_000732505.1 Cyprinodon variegatus | reverse complement strand
AAACACAGATCAAAAATTAGCCATACAAGTCTGACAGGTGCATTTCTACAAGGAAAATATTATTCAAAAATTAAAAATATACTTAAACAGAGGATGAAATGCGCTGTTTTATATAAAAATTTTCTATGATAAGTCTGAATACATTTGCAGAGATTTTCTGAAGGTAACTCACAAATGTCTCTTGACCTTTTAGTCATGAAAAAAGAAGAAAAAACAAAATAAAAAACAATTTTATATATGAGTTGTACGGCTCGCTGTTTAATTACCTCCACAATAATCGCTTTTGATTAGCACTTATATTACCACTAAGATTAATTTATTCCACGTGAACCATGGTAATTTTAATGAGCAGAATATCTGTTGAGACATACTGTAAGACATACCAAATATATCTTTCAAAGGAAAAGCTGTACATAAGAAGTAGAAACTTAGTCCTGGGCAGGTAAATAATGAGGATATGAGATGAGCCGAGGCTTCGAGGCGTGTGTCCAGTAGTGGGGAGGCGTTTCCCCGAAGCGCTTGTCGAGGCGTGGTTTATTTAAGGGAGGGGTCAAAATTGATGATGTCCGAAGCCTCTCTACCGTGAAACCAAGTGACTGTAAGAGGAAGTGACTCAGACTGAGCGAGAACTTCGACAGGCATTTAAACAGCATCACTACTCAGTCAAGATGTGAGAGTTTGTAGGAGATTTGCTGTCAGTTGGATATAGTTGGGATATATTCTAAGAATAAATTGGTACTAAAAACAACCAATCTATTTGGTTAAAACTATTTTGGTTAGATTAAACAATGTAATGATCAAAATCTGAGCAAGCCACTGGTCACAGTTATTTTAGGAAGCCTGTATACCATTTTGTGATGGCTTTTTCATTGTCTGACCAAGGTAGTGGAAATTTCAGGTCCTTTGCAACTGCAAATTCACATGCCAGATTTCTCAACTCTTATGGAGACAAACCAAAATATATGTCAGAGGATCTCTTGATATAGCTCTCAAGCTGCAGTTCCATTTCTGTGCTGAAAACCTGCGTACGGTAGTAAGGTAGTTGACATTAAAGTCCTTTGCTGTACTCCTAATGGACTTGTGACCTGGGGTCCCCTGTCTGACTGTGCTCAGCATCACGTGAGGTGCTTAACTGCCATGCTCTGTTTGTTTTTTTTATACTTTTTGATGAGATTTTTATACATGGAAAAATACAACACTAACACAAAACAGGAGAGAATATAATAATACTAATAACAATAATAATTAAGTAATAAAAAAAAAACACACCAAGTACAATGAACAACATTCAGAACAAAGAGGTCACCAAGGGAGGGGGACAGCAATGCAGGACAGAAAAAAATTTAATTACAGACAGATTTTAGGTGTACAGGTTACAATGCATGTAGAGATCCATAAAGGGTCAAACAGGTGGGAGTTTCTTTACAGAATTACCAGGTCCTGCCAAAACCTCACAGCGCCAAACCTCAATCACCACCCCGAATAATAAATAAATGATACTTAACTTACTTTAGAATTCCAAAATTCCTAGTGCTATGGAGAAGGTAAGCATTTCCATTTCCTGTATTTCTTCTACCGTGGCTGACTAATCACACAACTCCCACTAAGCCACTTTCTTGTTATTAATTTCTTTCCTGCTATTAGTAGCATTTTCAGAATGTACTTGTGTTTAATGTTGAATTCAGTTGGTAAATTACTTAGACATAATTTTAAAATTGTGCCTAATTTCAAAACCAAGAATTACTCTTATATCTGATTTTCTTTTATAACTCCTGACCATCTTCTCACTTTCTACTTTCCTTTAAGCCACTCTTTTATTTACAGAAATTAAGTAAAATCTTACTACTCTTAGCCAATCCTCTGTTAGACCAGATATTTGATTCATTTTTTTTTCCATTTTTTACAATCTATGATTGGATATTGGGCTGCAGCCCAGCAAAAATGCAAAAAAAAAAACCAAAAAAAAAACCTGCTTTTCAAGCCTTGTGCAGGACAAATGGGTATCTGTCTGCACACTGCCAGACACAGTGACACGGTGACACATCACAAAGTGATTTGATGCAGTGACACAAAATTTTTGTAACTTAGCATTTTATGGAGCCAACTAAGAGGCATCAATGCAATTTAGCATTTTTTAGTCTAAATTAAAACAATAAACAATAAACAATTGATTGAAAAAAAATCATAAACAAGACTTCAATCTCTAATTGTATTTAAAACTTTTAAAAATAAATGTAAGATAAGGGCTTAAAAAACTTAAACAGCTTGCTGATTTAAAGTTTCTTTCTGTATTTTTTATAGTTTAAGTGGTTGTTCACTATGTCTGAAAGATAACTGTTTTAAGTGCTGAGACACTTTTTTTGAATCAGATGAAAATAAGAAAAGATGGGAAACCTTGTTCCTCAACTACTCTCCCATGAGAGAGCATTGACGTGGTCTTTCCCTTTTTTCACAGGGGACATTCAGCATCTTCTTTTACTTGCTTAAGGGACTGTTTCCTTTCCCTTAAGGCAGCACCAAGTCCCTGTTCAATAGAACAAGCAACTAGGGCATCTGGGGGAAACAACTCACAACATAATTTAACAAGTGTTTGTGGCTTGCTACACATTACTTGGAGTAATAAAGGATGTGTGCAGATGTAGCTGTTTGTTCATTGCACCATGAAGACAGTACTTTGCTGGCAGAGTTTAATTGTATATGGAATTTTGCAAACCCCACTATAGATGAGAGCCACACAACTTTCTGTTTAATTAGACACTGGAAGTTTTAATAAATGCTGCTAAAGCTTATACAACAGTCACAAATGCATATACATGTGGCAATTTATAGAAGTGTTTGCTGTTGCAGTGTACCACAGAGAAAGGCGAGGAGAGTTTATTTGTATAGCTATATTCAGTACATGAAAAAAAATGAAAGCACTTTACATGAATTAAATAATAAAATATAAGAAAAATAAAAGTAGAGTAAAAGCAAATCAAGATAAAAAATATATATAATAGCATGATGTAAGGCAAACAAAACAGTTGGATCACAAACACAACTAATAATAACCCATTTAACAGTTAAAGTTTTATACTGTTAAATCGTTTTTTTTAAATATATATATA
>NW_015150555.1:526999-541670 GCF_000732505.1 Cyprinodon variegatus | reverse complement strand
ATATATATATATATATATATATATATATATATATATATATACATATATATATATACAGTGATCTTCGCAATTATTGGCACCCCTGTTTCAGATGTGGTTGAGGACTTAGAAAAAAAAATCTCCTTTTCTTTTAAACAACAAAGAACCCAAATAGAAAAAAGAAAAATCCAGCCTTTTTTTTAAGTACATTACTTTGGTGGTAAAAATAAAATCACACATTTAGAAAATAAAAAACATGAAATCATGTGTGCCACAATTATCGGCACCCCTAACAATTCCATTAAAAAATGTAATTGATTTCCATTACATGTATTTTTCTGTAGTTTCTAAAGTTGGTAAGGGTATCTAGGAACTTTTAATTAGTGATTCATGACTTCCTGTTTCCCTGGGGTATAAATCTGACGTTACGCAGAGGCCTAATTCTCTTACCAATTAGTCAGCATGGCAAAGACAAGAGAACACACAATTCAAGTAAGGCAGATGTGCGTCGACCTTCATAAGTCAGGCAATGGTTACAAGAAAATAGCCACTCTCCTTAACTTGTCTGTATCTACAGTCATAGGAATCATAAAGAAGTTTAAAACAACTGGAACAGTGACAAATAAGGCTGGAAGACGTCCTAAGTTTATCTTGCCACAACGCCCAGTGAGGAGGATAGTAAGAGAAGTAAAAAAATTCCTACGCTTACTGTCACAGAATTGCAACAAAGAGTGGAATCTTTGGGTCACAAAGTCTCCATGCCAACAAGCTGTTTGGAAGCCATGTAAGGAAAAAGCCTTTTCTCACCAACACTTACAAACATAAACGTCTGGAGTTTGCTAAGCGGCACTGGGACTTCTACTGGGATTGTGTGCTTTGGTCAGATGAGACTAAGATTGAGCTTTTTGGCAACAAACACTCTAAGTAAAACAAAAGATGAGTATGCCGAAAAGGACCTAATGCCCACGGTGAGGTTTGGTGGAGGATCTGTAATGCTGTGGGCCTGCAACTCTTCCAAAAAATAAATGTAAGATAAGGGCTTAAAAAACTTAAACAGCTTGCTGATTTAAAGTTTCTTTCTGTATTTTTTATAGTTTAAGTGGTTGTTCACTATGTCTGAAAGATAACTGTTAACAAAGGCCCTGGGAACCTTGTTAGGGTGCATTGCATCATGAAAGCTTTAAAAAACAAGGATATTTTAAATGAAAACCTGATGGCCTCTGCCAAAAAGCTGAAGATGGGTCGTGACTGGGTCTTTCAGCAGGATGATGATCCGAAGCTTGTGGCAAAATCTACACAAAAATGGTTCAGCAGTCACAAAATCAAGTTCCTCCCATGGCCATCTCGGTCCCCAGGCCTCAACCCATTAGAAAACCTGTGGGGCGAGCTAAAAAGGAGAGTGCACAAGAGAGGACCCAGGACACTGGATGATGTAGAAAGATTGTGCAAAGACGAATCGTCAAAGCACCCTCTCTGTGTTCTCCAATCTGGTGAAATGTTATCGGAGGAGATTAAGTGCTGTCTTGTTGTCAAAAGGGGGCTGTATAAAGTATTAACATCAGGGGTGCCAATAATTGTGGAACACATGATTTCATGTTTTTTATTGTCTATATGTGTACATTTATTTTTACCACCAAAGTAGTGTACTTAAATAAAAGGTTGGATTTTTCTCTTTTTTTGCATTTGTGTTCTTTGTTGTTTAAACGAAAAGATTTTTTTTTAGGGTGCGACACGTTTACAACTAATAACTCAGAATGCATGGAAATTCCACCTGTAAAATGTTAACCAATATAAACATGTTAGACATCGTTGGAAAGCTTAGATTCTCCATAATTCAACTGCTAAAGTTCATTTTATGGACATAGCAAACATCAAAGCACAATTAACACATATATAGCAGCATGTTCAGATGGCAAAGTTGCCAAAACTACATACCTTTGAAAGCGTCGAGAAGCTGTTTTATTAATCCAATCTTCAATTGTTTATACTCCATTCGTCCATAAGGGTCCACAGATTAAAAGTAATCCAGCATATTCGTAATGAAAATATTCCATGATGAAAAAATCGCTCAAAACTACTGTTGTTGACATCAGAAATGTTAGCTGGTCATAGCTAATGCTCAGCATCTTTCTAACATTTGCTTACTAATACCTATTTCCTCCGTTTTTAGTTGCAATGTTTGGTATGGTTCTTTACATCGTCTTCTTACCTACAAGACAAAAGTGTCCACATCTTTTATGATGTGATTTGAGTCAGATACAGTCGCTGAAATATCATCTGGTCACTTCCTGTCAGCCAGTGACGCACTGAGTGGGGCGATATTATGCCTCATAGAGTCCTGCTGTTATTGGTTAAGACCACGTGGGCTGTTGAGCTTTATAACCAATGAAATAGGGTTTCAAACAAGGCTACACATGGCAAGGTTATAAAATGCAGACCCGGTTTACTGGCTTGCATAAGACTGAAAGACGCAGCTGCGGCTGGATCAATGAGCGCAGCTCCAAGCTGAGTAATAACAACGGTCCTATTTTTTTGGACGCTGATTTTGTTTTATTACAATGCCTAAGGCTGAAAAAAAAATACAGCTCAGAAAAGGGGGGGTTATTTCAGCTTGAAAAGCAGCAGTTTCACTATCTTTTATAGATTTTTATGTTATTGTAGCTGTAATAATGTTACATTTTGTTATATACACTGATTCTGAAAAAAGGCGGAAAATACTTCATAAATGTTCTGTGGCCATCAAAATGCTTCATTGCTATTCAGTGGGTCAAATAGTAAAGCAAAGCTTAGTAAAAGCATTTGGCACAATTTGGCCCATTTGGAGAGATTAGAAGGTGCTGGTGACACCAAAAGTTCAAAGCCCCAAAGCTCTGGAACTATTGCAGCAGCTAGAGGTCTGATATTTTCTGCATTTGTGGTTGATATGATGTAGAACACATGTAATGCAATGAGACCTGTCTTTTCTCAAGCATGTCTTTATTACTGTTGTTCAAAAAAGACCTATCATTTTCCAGAATGTTTGAACTGATACTCCTTGGTCTGTGTTCTACTCACCCAATTTTAATGTATATATTCAGAAACTTGAAGGTGTTAGCTTTCAAATAATGTATTGCACATGTAATTTGGGCTTACAGTTCCTAAGTTATTTGCTTTTCCATTTGGGTATGCAAAATAGGCTAGAATTTCCCAAAATGAGGTGGCTGTTAACCTTTAGCGATAATTTCACAAAGAATTAACAACAGAGGGCCTCCTACTCTGAAGAGTGTTAAAGAGCAGGAGTGCCCTCAGTCAAAGGTTTCTCCAGATCCAGTGCTAGAAAGACAACTAAAGAAGATACTGTACTCCTTGCCTACAGCTATCAACATCTACAACAACTCGTTTAAATACAGTCGATGAGTAAGTACGGCATTTTTAATATCCCTTTAGGAATAATAAAGTATTTTTGAATGTAATCAAGTGATGAAGTGGAAATGTAGTTGCAAAGGTAACTTGAAAAATATTTTTAAACAGACTGAACATTTATAATATCTAGTCATTTATAAAGTGGATATTTCATATGAACTGGATTGCTTTTCTTTTTATGATGCTGCCTTGTCGCTGCTGTTAACATAGTTCTGGTCCTGAAAAACAGAAGAAAAATAGATTTGTTTTTGTTTTTTCATTCATTCATTATGTGTGTTTTGAACTTTTTTTTTGCTTTTATTTTGTCTTTTTTTTCTTTTCAGGGAATGTATGCTGGCAATTTTTTTCTTTTTTTTTATAAAGTAAACACTGTCATTTTCCATTGAATAAATAAATAAAAAGCCTCAAAACTCTTATTTCATATTTTGTGCATCTGTGGGATATAAAAAGAAGATGTAACATACATGAGTGACATTTCCTTTGTGAAAAAGGAAGAATGATTTTGAATTCTTGTGACCACTGGAATGCTCCAGAGGCCAGAGACTATTTCATTGCTGTTTTTGGTTTAGGGTCATAGGTGGATTTGTTTTTTGATGTCATGCAAACAGAGATGGTCACAGTCCTACAGAACCTGTCTTCTGTGCACAGTGTGTTTCCAAGTTTTGGGGCTTTGTGGTTCACAAAATAAATTAACTCTGCTTTTCCAAACTATGATGATAGCGACACAAAACATTCATTCAGTAGCTGAAGCAATTTTTTAACTATTATCAATTGCACAAAAAATTGTAGTAGATCAAAAACACACCTACCAACAGGATTTCTTTTAAACCATTTATGTCCTTTGATTAGATGGGTAATACAAAAACTCCCAGCAAAACAATATAGGCCTTACTTTTCTCAATAGTATTAATGATTTAAAATTCTAGAAAATTAGAAATCTTTTTATGAGACCAAAACGTACTCTTTCACATTGACTTGTACTCAATGCAGCAAAAAAATAAAAAATACATGTTGAAATTACTGAAGGCCAAACGTTTGAATTCCTAAAAGAAGTAGAAAACTTTGAATCACTCATTTTAGTTACTCCTTTTCTTTTTGCCTCGTTACCTTTATTCTCCATTTGTTTAATCTCACATGCCTTATCTTCCAAGCTGTCACCCTTTGTGGGTTTTGTTCTTTGTTGTCCTTAACCCTAAGGTTATTTTTAATACTCTCATATTTTTCTATATTGCTGAGCGGGTTTTGCATGTGTGAGAATGAAACAATTAAATAGAAAATATGCAAGAACAACCAGGAGATATTGAAAATGGGCAGAAATTAGAGGGGAAGAGACTAGGAGCATGAAGCTCCCTCATATTTCTAGCAAGTATTTCAATAAGTTATTCAGTCAGGCTGCAACATCACAGTAGCTTCCTCCTAAATCTCTATTTCATGGATGCTAAAAAAAGGCAGCACTCATCTTACAAAACATGAAAGAACATATATGACATGCCTGAATGACTGTTTTTGTCCCCCTCTTTCACTAACTGCCAAAGTTTTGACATAGAAGAAACAACAACAAAAAAAGAAATACTATATATACTATACATCAGACAGCCTCTATAAAATCCAGGAAAAACAAAAAAAAAGAAATACTATATATACTATATATGACAGCCTCTATAAAATCAAGGATTTCCCTTGAAGGGGGTCTGTAAGTTGTCAAGTATTATATAAATGTATTATATACATCTTATATAATCTGCAGGTTGCCTGGGCTGAATATGACAACAAGAAAACTTCCTAGTGTGGAGTGGATGGTCCTTGAACTGAGACCGTTCTGTATTATCTCAACTACTCTTAAGCCAGACTGATGTCTACATGTACAAACAATATGTGTATGATGGAACGATGTGTGTTCTTTTAAATGTTTTTCTGGGCTCTTTTTGACAATCCAAGCCCAGTATGCCTACCATATGTGATCCGAGTCATTTCCCTGGTCTGAGAAATATTAAATTCTGTTAAACCTCCAATCATGTTTTATAATCATTTTATTATACATAGATTTGAAAGTGTTATTTACAGTTTGTTTGTGCTAACTGATTGCTTCTCAGGGAGGGGTTGGGTATAGAAAGCTTGAAGGTGTAAGGAAAATAGCTTTCATGGCAAAAGCTCACAGAACATTTTCACTTCTGTTTTCTTGGACGCCTTCCACAAAGAACACTTGTAGTTGACAATGTATTACCAGTCTGAACCTCTTACCTGCTGGATCTATAATTAAGTTTAGGGCTAAATAGACTTAAGAGTGCCTTTCAGTAAAACATTTAGCCTTAGGGCTTTACATAGACTTTTAAAGGTTTAATTATACTGTCAATTGTTTTTTTTTTTCTTGTTTTTTTTTTTTTTTTAAGTTTAAGTATTTAGAACAAGTTTGATTTTAAACTGGCTCTAAGTACTTCAATCACAATATTAATTTGTATTAGTGAGAAAGGTATTACCTAAGTTAACAAAAGAACAAGACCTTTTTCGAATCAGCATGTTTCAACAATACATTTAAGAATTATAGATGCTAAAAGCAGTTTCCTGCAAAAAGTAAAAAGTGTTTTATGTAGATATTGAAAAAAAAAAAAATCAATAGGATCATTTATAAGCTTCTATTTTTGTTTGCGAGACCCTGTTTAATTAACCTGATCAAAGAAGATCACATTCAAGCCCTAATTCATACCTTTTTGTCTTTTGCAGCCCTTGAGATGTAATTTTCATTTTGCCGACCCTTCGACTCATCTAAGGCTCTTTAGATATTAGTATACAATACAACTTAGAGACAGAAATGCTCAAATTGAGAGGATAGCGACAAACACTCATCATGTGAATGACTGGTCTGATTACTAGCAAAAAAAAAAGACAAATCTTTTATACTCAATGTCTTCTACCTGTGGAGAGACAGCATCTGCCTTTAATTTTCTTTATCCTTATTATATTATACGACATGCATTTTCCAAACCATGCAAGCGGTTGAAAAAACTGGTTTTTCTTTAAAAATATATTTTGAATCACAGAAACTATAAAGGAAACTATTAACAGCACTTTATTACAGAGCTAGTCATGTTTGAACACAGTAACAGTAATCATTTTATCATCCTTCTCAGGTTCTTGGTCTGCTTCTCTGAAGTAAACTACTGCAACATGGTATGTCATTCTTCAGTTTCTCTAAAGAATCAAAGTAGATTTTTTTGTGCTATATCACACTGAGTTACGATGACTGATCTTTAATAATTTGCACATTACACACCTGCTTTCCATATATGAACTTTCTTTTTTTTTTCAGGTTTTTATTGTTATCACACCTTCATAAGTTCAGAGCAATGAAATGAACTCTCTGTATTTAACCCAGCCCATTGGGGAGCAGTGGGCTGCCATTGTGTGGCGCCTGTGGAGCAATGTGTGGGTGTTAAAGTTGTTGCTGAGGGACTCAGAGTGGCAGTCCATGGTAGTGGGGCTTGAACTCAGAACCTCAGGATTCCTAGCACAATGTTCTAACCACTAGGCCGCCAAAATCCTTGTGAAGGTCCTCTCCGGATTTCTGACAACTTTCCTCACATTAATGATCTATTGATGGTTCACTGTCCTATGAAAAATAGAATAATAATGTTTGGATAATAGTTGTAGAGCAACATACAGTTTACATGAAAACACATTAGTCCAAACAAACAGAGAGCTAAAGTTGGTATCAAGTTCTTGGCTTATGAGTTGAAAGATTATTACTACAATTTTCTTCTAATACAGAAGGCCCTAAAAGAGCGTAAGAAGTAAGGGAGGTAATAGAGCCAATATAGATTACCATATAATAAACAGAGGAGCTGGTTTATCTTCCTTGTTTTCCGAAATGGAGGCTAATATCACATGCCAACTTTGGCTTCTTATGCTTTGTAAACGTACATCCGCTCATGAAAGCAACAAAGCTCACTAAAAACAAGCTGAATATTAAATTAATCACCATTCCAATAACTAATACAATACCTACCTTGCAACGTTACAGATATTCTCCAAGTTCTCTTCAGCTTCTTAGGTCAGTCGATCTGCTCCTTCATTCAATCAAATACAGCTTTTTACATCTACTGGATGAGCAGATCTACACACTTAGTTACCAAATAGACCCTTTAATATTGCTTGCTATCTGTGATAAACAGCACTCTTACATTGTTTTACAATGTGCACTCCACAGCAGGCACACCAGTTGATACTGACTGAAATAAATTACATGTGAGATAATTTTCTAACTTATATTAACCATTTA
The DNA here is from genome assembly GCF_000732505.1 of Cyprinodon variegatus. NCBI lineage: Eukaryota > Metazoa > Chordata > Actinopteri > Cyprinodontiformes > Cyprinodontidae > Cyprinodon > Cyprinodon variegatus. The sequence continues at coordinate 534,013 of NW_015150555.1, read as the reverse complement.
TATGTTTGTGTTTTGGAAAAAAGCATTCCTCCACAACCCACTCTCATACCTCCAATGCAACTTAGGCTACCAATGTTTTGCTGAGTGGAGACCACTCAGCAATCTCGACCATGACTATTGCATATTTTTAGTGGCTATGTTATTTCATTAAAGCACTAAAATTTGTGCCGTTAGAATTCAGGCTCAGAAGTAACCACTGCAGTTATAAAATGGCTGTTATCTTTATTGACTGAAAAAGCATTTAGACATTTTACAGCTCAACTAGACTAAAGTCAAGATTGAATAATTTTTTTTAAATTAGCCGTTTCTCTTGCTTATTAGAAATAGCTTTTTGTGCTTTTTTTTAAAATCACATCTCTGATATGATAAAAGTAAAAAACAAAAACAAAAATTGACAACATTCTCCTGTGCTTACCTTTGTTTTCTGTTTCTATTTAGCGAGAAGGGGAAATTTGACAAGAAAACAGTGTTGCCAGATTGGACGGATTTTGAGGGTAAAAATTTAGGAGTCAGATCAGCGTTTTTCAGAGGTGTCAAGTAACGAAGTACAAATACTTCATTACTGTACTTAAGTACACTTTTTAGGTATCTATACTCCATTACTTACTTGTTTTCCTACTTCTGATTTCTACTCATTACATTTTCACCCAAGTATGTGTACTTTCTATTCCTTACAATTTTAAAACAAACATTACTTGTTACTCTTGGCTTCCGTGTAATGTTTATCAATGTTTATTTCACGTCATGTGATGTCATGACATCCAGTGCATAGTGTGTACATAGTGGCACCACAAATGATGCTGGTTTTAGCAGCAGGTGGATCTGGTGTGTTAAACCTAGCACTGACGATCGATGCATCCTTGTTAAAGATGCTGGAGGAAACCGCTGCTATCAGGATTAGCACTTGGTGTAATTAAACTCCTCACCCTACCTATATCAAATACGGCAGTTGAAACAGCTTTTTCAAAAGTCGGTCTGCTTAAAGGCGAGTCCAGAAATTGCATGGGCCTGCGGATCCAGTCAAGTTTGATGGATGTGCGAACTGAAACATGGATGGACGTCAGCAACATTCCGTCCTCCCCGACAGTTATTGGGGAGATTTAATTCAACTATGTACTGATCAAAAATCACAATGGATTGTGTCATAGTTCACCGGAGTTAAATTTCAGTGTTCAGCGTACAATCCAGCTTTTGTTGGATTGTACTGTAATCATTTTGTTTTGATGTGTAGTGTTGAATTAAGTTGTACTGAAGTGTGTTTATGTTAACACAGTAAATATAACAATATATTAATTGGGTGGGTTGTTGTGTGATGTGGTGTTTTTTTAACAGATGTTTGGCCTGGAAAACCTCGACTCTGTCAACACTATGGGAAACTATCTTATCTTGTTGCTCATACAACTCTTTGGTAGCCCTAATGCAGTACTTCTGGTGAACCGCTGTACCCTGTCCAAAGAGAGTCACAACACTGTTTCTGACTTTAACCTCACTCAAAGTGAGTTTGACCCTCTATAGTATCGCTGAGTCCTGCCTGGGGATATCAGACATTGCACAATATGAGCCAGATGGAGCACTGACATTTAGCTAACAAAGAGCATGGTAACGTATCTCCTGTGGGGTTCTAGGTGAGTCGATTGCAAGTCATGTTGCTGTTTTGTCTGATGAGCTGCTGACATTTTTGGTTTTTATCATTATCACACACAGTCATTCTTAATCTCTCACTACAAAAAAAACCATCCCACATCGACTGGCCCCTTAGGTACTTTTGCAATGAATAACAAGGTCAAATATCCAGTATGAACTGCGGTTGGCAAGGCAAAATCCAATTACTAATCATAACTTTATTAAAGGTATGCAAACCTGTTTTACAAAATAATTCAGAAAAGTAGATATTTTTCTTGTACTAAAAATGCTTTCTATGTGTAGTACACTTACACAAGAGATTAAGCAACAATAATCATCAAGCATTATTTATTTATTTATTTATTTATATATATATATATATATATATATATATATATATATATATATATATATATATATATATATATATTTATACATAAATCATGGTATGTGCTATTTAGACCTTAGTAAACATACGTATATAAATACTGAGGCTGACTTGGCATTTCTTGATTAACTTTGCTTGAGCAGAATTATGACTTGCTAAAATCATGCAAACCAATTAATCTTTAAAGAACAAGTGTTATATGCTTCAAATATCTATAAGTAATTAAATTATATTTTATAATGTTTTGACTTAATAAACATATTAATTAGGTTAACAGCACCATTTAAATTTGTCTTTCCTGTAATAACTTAAAAGATGTTGTTTAATCACATTCGCATACACCATGGGGCAACAATGGCGTTGGATGAAAAATAATACCCTATAACCGGAGGCTTATCAGTTAAGGCCCCCCAGCTCTGGCTGTCAGTGTTGTTGTGTCCTTGGGCAAGACATCTCACCCTAATTGCCTACTGAATGGCAGCCTTACTTCTGTAAGTAAACCCAAGGCCAGCTGTGGCTACAATGTAGCTTGCCACCATCAGTGTGTGAGTGGGTGAATAAGTGAATGTAGTGTAAAGCATTTTGGTCAAGTCATCTGATTGATAAAACGCTATAAAAGTACAGGCCATTTACCTTAAAATAAATTCAACAATACAGTTAACACTTTAAACTAACCTTGGTGAAGAAATAGTTCCATTCAGTTTGACTTTTTGTATCACAACCATGCTCTTCAAAAACGACAAGTACTTTATCTAAAAATGTTTTCAAGGGTACTCTGTATGAAGTTTTATTGTGATGATGCAGGAGCAGTGGTTTTGAAAGCATCTGTAATGGGGGGGAGGCTAAAGCGAGTTGTTTTTTTTTGTCAAAGTTTTTATTTAGGAAACACTCTCATAATATAAGTGTTATGACAGTCTAAACTTTACAATTTTTAATAAGATTGTTAAACATCCAATGTCCTGTATTTCTTTTATTTCTCTTTTTCTCCACTTTTTCTTTCCATCTCCTTTCACGCCTCTCTCCCTTCTTCTGTACTTAGCCTTTCTCCCCCCTTCTTTTCTGCCCCTCTTTGTTTTCACACTCTCCTCTTTCTTCCTTTGAGGCATTTTTGTCCCTCTTTCCTTTTTTTCCCCCCTCCCTCCTTTCCTTCTCTTTGATAAGAAAGGTGTGGAAAGACTGCCAACAAGTGAGAGAAAATAAAAAAACAAAAGAAGGAAAGCAAAATGAAAGTAGGAACAAACATATTGCAACATTTCAATACAGTGAAGCAATTCAAACAGCTAAGGAACTGTGGGCGACATATTGTTTTCTTGAGTTGCAGCTCATGTGTTCATAAGAAAATACTTTTCTTAAAAACATATATGCAGGAATACAGATTGTGTGCTTGTGTTTTATTCCTTTTTTACTAGCAACCCAGTTAGTTCATCCCAACACACAGTGTAGCATCTGTGGCGAAATGTCAGGTGTTGGTGTGCTTGTTGGTTTGTTTATTGAAAGGTTATCTACAGTCTAGGGTTTTAAACCATCCCTTGAGAAAATAAAATGTATTTAGAAGAAAATGCTCCGTGCTCTGTATTGAGGTGATTAGTGAGATTTTTCTGTATTTGTGTTAAGTTATCTGGTCCTGTTAAAATAAGTTTTTGTAACTTATAAACTGGTCAGAGAACTTGGTAGCAGCCCATTGGTTAAGGTGGGACCTTTTTTCTTCAATATAATACCTTGGTACAACTGAATGGTTGTTGTAGTTGGGGGTTGTGGAGGTGCAGTTTCACAGAAGTCCGAGCGTGGAATGCCAAAACAGCTTGTTTAGAAGAGGGCTGAATGAGGATGCTTCTGGTCTGTCTAATCTGTGAGGAATTTTTCTGCATAAACCACAAAACACGCTCTAGAGGACTCATTGTAATATATTTATTTTCAAATGTAGTATAAGATGGGGCTATTCAAACAAACAGAAGAGTTCAGATAGTTTTTTTAATAAACTACTCACAGAGATCAAAGTCATAATTGCCAAAATTCACATACAAAACAAAACTGCTTAATTGTTTTCCTTATTGCCTTTTGCTCCCCTCTCTCCTCTGCTAATTGAAGGGAGCAGATAAACCTGTCACTCTTACATTTACCGTCAATCAACACAGTTGTTATCATGCTGTTTTGTACATGCCATTTCCCCCACCAGAATATCTCCTCCAAAGCTGTGTCCAAACATCTGCTCTCTTTGCTATATACGGCACTATATAGTGGTTACGCCATATTTGATGAGGGACTGAACATCTAGTGGACGAAAAACAAGTGGACTTGAAAATTTCCACAATGCACTTTGAAAAGTAGTGACCATCAATCGTCCCTAGAGGAGCAGATGTTTCCCAGATTGATTTGCAAGAGCTCTTCTTGCAAAGCATCATGGGATTTGTTGTAGTGGTGACAAATAACAAAAATGGAGCAGGCAAGTGCGAGGAGGTGGATTTACGTGATCAGCGGGGAGCAAAAGTGTTTAAGGGATGTGCGGCTTCCAGCTGACGTTTGGACACAGCCCTAGTCAGAATTAGACTAATTCCAGTGTTAGTGTGCACTAGTGATGAGTTGATGAGGCATCAAGATGTGCAACAACACATTGCCAAACTGTATTGATATTGCATTGATACTTGTCACTCAATACTCACACCTACTGGAACTCCCTTTGATTTGATGACCTAGTACAATAATATGGTTTAAGTCATATGTTAAACTATATTATTTTGTATCTTTGATTGAATTGAAAATATATTTTAGATGCAGGCCATTGATAATGTGAACATATAACTTAACGTCAAAGTTCAATGAACATGTGAATGAGGATGCTTGTGGACTAGGATAAAAAAACAAATTAACTAAAATACAAATACAGTAGATACCCTGGTTGGTTGTCCACTGTAAGATTGCACCAAGTGACAGCCCTTCTGAGTTCTTGTGTTTTTTTAGTGCTTGGTCTGTCCTCAATGGATTTCCATTGCCTTCAGATTCTGATCATGTTTTGGATTGTTTCCACCTTACTCCAGTCTGCTCAGCATAACCCTGCCTCCACTCTATCTTTTCTGCTCAGCATTCAGTCAGGTCAGGCTGATAACAGTGGATTCTGTTTTCATCTGCATTTTCATGCCTGTTACCTGTCAGCCTGCATCAGTTGGGCTACATGTGACTTGGGTAATTCGGTAATGACACTTGAGCCAAAGCGTAATCAAATCATAACTGCTTTCCATATTTGGCTGACAACATTGAAAAGAGTTAGGATAAGAAAGCAGGATGCTTCTTATTGATAGTTCAGTTAGCAAAATACATCCAAACATTTGTATGCACCCCATAGGAGCTATGCATTTACCCTGAATTCTTTAAATAACAGGGCATATAAGCACATCTCACAATTTAATAAGAAATATGCGATTTATGTCATATGCTCTGTATAACACGTGCAACTGTATGCACCATCAAATGTTTTGGACACTACCCAAAAGTACTTCTAATTTGACAAGCATCTCTATGTATATGTCCGTCTTGTAATTATGACCTTAAGGTTGAAGACTGTCCACATTCAACACAACAGTCCGAAATTCCTTCCTAACTTTGACAGCATCCTAACTTTTAACCCCACAAAAGGGGAAGAGATAGGAGCTAGGAATAGGAGATAGAAGCAACAGTCTATCAGATTTAGAAGAAACCACTGGCAGATATTGGGTGTGTTCATTTTCAGAGGCTGCGTCCTCCGAGGACCTGAGGACCTGATGTACCATGGGCTGGGTCCTTGGAGGTCTGTTGAAAATAAGGAGGCCAGAAATGTTGGCTATAGATTCAAACAGGTACAGCATTCTCCCACACGCTCTGTTGCCTAGCAACCATGACAGTTTACTGACAAAGATGGCAAATAATAGATACTGAACTTCTCACTGTTGTTGTGTACACTAAGTTACATTTTCGAGAAGCTTCAGCAGAAGTACTGTCGTCCCAAATATTAGATGTATAGTGCAGACATTGCACAGATAGATCTGAATCTGAGCTTAAATCTCAGCCATTTGCACAGGGACGTATATCTATGAATAAACCAACAATATTCACCACTGCTTGGCGCTATTTCCCTTTGTCCTCTGTGCACAGAGCAGGCGCCTTGCTTAAACTCACAATCAATCATGGAATACCCAAGGCTACGGAGGATACACCAGACAAATCCTTCAAAACGTTCAACAAGAAGGCTGCATTTTTCGGACAGGAGTCTTCCAGTCGGAACAGGACATGGTGTCATGCTATGACGTAATCAGCTAAATGAATCTGGCCTTCAGAGGAAGCAGCCGCTAAATTAGAACTCAGCACCTGTCTTAATCTGTCTCCTATAGCCTGTTACCAGCTTGGTTATCAGGGGTCCTCACATATAAGTGAAGGAACCAGGAGATTCCCCCCAATATTGGAGACAAGCACATTTGTCCCCCTCCAATATTAAACTGTGGTGGAAAAAAAAAAAAAAAAAAACTTAATTGAGATTTTTGCCTCATGCTTTTATTCTGAAAGCAAAATTCAACGGCCCCCTCCCTTAGCTGCTGCGGGGCAGATACGAGTTGAAGCAAATTTATTTGTATAGCACAATTAAGTAAAAAAAATTAGGGCAACAGAGCTGTTTTTTAATGGTGATGTGACTCGGGTAACATCATCTACTCTTTACTAGAATGGCAAGCCCCCCTCCTATTTGCTTACCACTCTTAGTGTCCCGGTTGGCCCGGACGGTATGAAAGCCATCCACGGAGACAATCAGGTCCGTAATGTCTTTGTGCAGCCATGCCTCCGTGAACCACATCAGACTGCACTCCTGGTACTCTGGTTGGCTCCGCGTTAGCGCCGTTTCGACTGTTATGCTGATGATACTCAGCTATATCTGTCTATTAATCCAAAGGAAGCTTACCCATTACTGTACGTAGAATATAGGCATGTCTTGATTACATAAAAACCTGGATGACTCTTAACTTTGTGCTCCTGAATGCAGA
>NW_015150555.1:518909-526667 GCF_000732505.1 Cyprinodon variegatus | reverse complement strand
GACTCCCTTGGTGTGATGAACAGGGTTTGATGTGAATGCATCTTGGTTCTGGAGTGATTTCAGAACTAGAAGTTGTTGCTATAATACATCTATCGATCAAAAAACACTGGAAGTTCAACGTTATTGTCAGTTCTCCCAAAGACCTACTGCCAATTTTTTTTAACTCATATTTGATATACCATGGTTGATATGTTTAAGAAAAAAATTTAGCTTTAGATGAGGTTATATACATATCTACTATTTCATTTATATACAGACTGTTGAAGTGAAAGCATTTACATGTAAATAATACACCTATTCTTCCACTTTCTAGTAATATTGAGCAAAAAGTGCATCTTCCCTCATTGTCCTATTACTTTCCCATTTCCTCCAAGGCATGTGCTGACACTCAGACTTTGCTCTGCAGAGCAGCAGCTGAATAATTTCCATTGACTTCCTGGTGCATTGGACACCGGAGGCAGATTCATAAAAGGAAAGATCCAATACATTAATTCACGTGATTTCATTAAAGATGAGTGATTGTATTCAGCCCATTTCTTACAAGGCAGCAATGGTGTGTAGCCTGTCATTCTGATGTGTAATATGATTAATTGTATTTACAAGCTTACTTTGTCACTTAATTGATTAGAAAATGGTTTTATTAGTATGTGTTTTATGTTTGCTTATTATTTTTTTTTCTTTGTTCTGTTAGCAGCCAGAGTTTTGAAACATGGGATTCAATGTCACTGCATGAGGATTGAACATTCCTAACAATTACAGTTGGATCTTTTATTTCACTAGTGGTGGAAAATGGTATTCTTGTATGTCTTAATGGGACATAATATTCCCAAGTGAACTGCCCTTTAAAGCCACAATAAAAAATATTCCAGAAGAATAAAGCCGACATAGTAGGAAATGTGAATATTGCACTCAACAAAATTTCTTATAGCAATAACATCAACCATCATAATTACCCCTGCCTTGTACTAATTACAGGCAATTAGTCACAACGGCGGATAGAGGTATTATTATTTTTTTATTTTTATTTTTTAATCAGGTATTAGTTTCAGATGATAACGGGTAAGCAGCACATCGCAACTCGTTATGCATATCTCCCCAAAGAGCTAATTGAGTTTTTACTTATATTTATTGTTTGTTTAGCCTTGATTATATCTGGGATAAAGGCTTCAATTATAGTAAGAGTCATAATGATCTTGTCTAAAATGCCAGCCATTTATGATGGCCAGCCCCTTGCAGAAAGGTCACCAGAGCAGTGTTTTGCATTATCATTCTCCTTTCTTTTCTTTTTAAGGACTAGTGTCAATGCATATGAGAGGAAGAGGCAATGTTGAACACTAAACATCATAAATACGTAATCATAACCTTCTTTGGAGAGACATCTGAGAGGAAGAACAGAAAGTTTAAAAGAACTAGAAAAAGATTTTTTACACATTCTGTGTTTATATCACACAGCGCCTCAGGGAAACAGCAGTACCAAAGCCTGATTAACATGCTGACAAAACGGTTTAAAAGGTGTTTGTATGTGTTTGTGTGTGGGTGTGCGGTGGCGAGGAAGAGTGCTCTTGAACGTTCCTCATTTGTTTCTCTTGTTTACCTGTAGGCCATTGTACCAGAGCAGAGGGATGAATTGCTTACTATTGACAAATCACCCAAAGCGGGCAGCTGCATTAGCTCAGCTTCTAAAAATTGCCTACTTTACTTTGATTGCTTCATCATTACTTCACAAAAAGCTTGGCGGGATGAATATTGAATGGTATTTATCTTTACTTTCCTGGGTATCAAGGACAAAGACTGGAGACTAAGAACAGTTTCCTTTCCTTTAAATCACCATTTAGTGTTTCATTTTTTCAGATTTTTTTTTTTTTTTTTCAGTGTTTCTGGAATAATAGGTTTACAGAGAGCAATGTCTGTAGCACTGGTGGCAAGCAAGAACCTGATTAGGCCACACAGGAAGAGTGCTTTTTATCCTCTATTTCCTCAGGTTGCATCAGTGCAACTTGTCAATGACATATACTTCCTTGCTTAACACACACAAGGTCTAAACCAGCATTTGCCATCTGTCAAATTATTTCTTTTTTTGCAATGACAACATTGTCAAATTGACACCCTGCACAAAACCTCGGTCATTCTACCTTCCCCTGACACTATGTGGAGTTTTAATGTTACCTGTTCATGTTCAGCCTATGTTATTGTTAAGAAAATCACACTTCACATTTAATTGTCATTGTGAGAGCAAGAGTCATGTAAATGTATCATTGCTCTGAAAGCAACTGCTGGCTGACTTTCTCTTACACTGCCTTGTCTATATGTCAGCATAAATGGAAATAATGGGTTTGCCCTCAAGTGTGCTGCATTTTCATTTGACTGGTGAGAGGTTTAAGGATATAGTTATATTTGAGAAATCAGATCAAGATGAAGATAAATAGAGTGACATCAACAATTATTTCCCTATAGTGCTAGTCAATTGTTGCCTACCAACTTATACTGAATCCTAATAAAACCAGATGTTTCTGGCATCTTGTTGAAACTATTCCTCAAGAAAGAAAGAAGTCTTAAAAAAAAGAGTACAGTAGTAGTGTGTAATAATGTGTCAGATGCTTGGACAGAGATGAAAAGGAAATAACAATATTAAGAATAAATTAAGAGGCATGTGGTCCTAATCTGACCTAGAGCTAGACATCAAACAAGGGATAAAAACAAATATTTCTCAAATGTGCCTGAATGTCCATCATGTGTTCACTTTTAATATTTGGATTTAACATCCAAACTAAACATTTTGGATTTCACTATTCTTACCAACACACCAGTGATGTTTTTGTCAACGATGACGATGGCAAAATTATTTTGTTGAAGCTCCTTTTTTCCATGATTACGAGAACTGACATGCTAAACATGAATCTTTGATGATGAAAACTTGAAGAGTCATGGGTTTAAGTTTTCGTTGATGGGACGAGACCAAAGATGCTCCATTGTGCTGTAATCTGCTAAGCAGTGTCAGCTGTGCTGCTGAGCCCTGTTAGGTCATGTCCACCTGGCGTGCAGAGATACACATTCTGCAAGACTACAGACGAAAAGTAATTTGAAATTTTCTGGTACTGCACACTCAACTCTGACAAACTCTGCTTTTACAGCTCTACTTGTACAGAAATGCATCTTTGTGCACGCTTACCTCAGAATCTGCACATACGCTCCACACTGAGGAGTCCCTCTGAGCAGTATGGCTCTGCCAGTCTAATTGTCAAGATTTTATTTCTTCCAAAGAGATGATGCTAAACCTTCTTTTATTTCTACCAAAATGAATCCCTAATGTATATCCAAAGCAAATATTTCATTGTATACTGTTTAATTTTGGATAAAGACCCAAATGAAAAGGTACATAGATCTATGAATATTTCTCTCTCATAGTTCTTGTTTCTGTCTAATTGAAGATTGCAACATTTTAGTTCACATAATTTGAAATTTAGGTCCGGGTTGCCATGGCATTATAAGGCAATTATGTAGATTCTCTGTGTACTTTCTTATATCAGACACCTATGAATTTAACTCTATTTTGACCTCTGAGTAGCGGTAAATCCAAATGGTAAATTCTTAGAAATAAAGCCAAAGTTGTCAAAGTAGAAAGAAGAATGCGTTTGTTCTTTGCTTTTGTTGGATTACTGAAGATTGATCGATTTGTGTGTAATGCATAATTCATAGTAGATCTGGAAGTGTTTGCTTTTGGATAGAACCCTTGTATGTCTCAAACCATTCCTTTATTGTAAATTTTGTTAGCTTGTCTGTCTGGTATTTAACCAATATGATGTAATGAACTAGACCTTTGTGAACTAGACTTTTGTGAGACACTTTTGTATAAAGTAGGGCATTAATTCATATAAAAGTTTATTTTAATTTTATAAATGAAATTTTTTCTGCCAAGCAGCAATGATGATCTGCATTCTAGCATTGTATTGCCCACAATTGTAGCATGTAGGCAAGAGCTGTCAGTCTGGTAAAGAATGTGGTTGTTATTTAAAATTGTAAAGGTTAGCTGTTTTAAGAATTGCAACATAAAACTGACTAAAACGTTTTTGAGTTTTAGGTGAATAAAACCAACTAAAACTATCACATATAGTGCTATTAATTTATAGTTTTGTCCTGAAGATGAAAACTAAAATTTAATGCAGTAGAACAGAAAATATTTGTTCTGTTTTTTAGGAAACATACAATGATATACAACATAGAATAACATATTTTTCATTACTGTCAGAAGGACTAGTTAACAGACCTTGTTTTTTTCGCTTTTTTTCTAACAAATGTGTCAAACGTAGACTCCATAAGCAGAACTATATGACTTACCAGTTCAAGATTTGTGTCTTAATATCAGTAGTTACACATTTTTACCAGAGCAAATAATAATTGGCCCTCCAGACTTATTCTCTGCTCGCACAGTTTCCAATCTTAAAGGAAACCATGAGGTAAAAACTTGATTTTGTTCTCCACAGACGCCCTTCCCCAACCTCCCTCTCTTTGCATCCCTTGTTGTCACGGCATGCTTGGGAAATGCAGCTGACAGGTTTGTGTTTCTGCTAACACATTTGCCCTATGCATTTCTAAATCTGATTCTCCATGGTGTGCAGAATAACGCTTTGAAATTTGACAGGTATCAGTGTCGGGATCAGCTCATCTAAGGGCATGGTGCTGCTCTCTTATCATTGCTAATTCTGTTAAGCAACTGGGACTCTTTATAAGGAACAACGGAGCCTTGATGCTTGACCCTCTGGCATCTGTGGTTTATTTGTGGGTGGTGTGTGAAGACAGACGATGCAAATGTAGGTGCATGCATACACACAGCTAGAAAAACATAAATTTTCTCACTCTTTCATCCGGTGACACAAACAAACATTTCAACAGAGCCACAGGCATTGAGGGGGGCAAATTCTAGAGCATGTAGCATTTTTGTGTTGTTGTTTTTCCAACAAATTTAGAACCTAAAATGTACCTGGGCTGAACACAGGTTAATGATAAGTCCCAAAGCAACCAGCATTTCACTCCCCCACTTCTCTCTTTTCTCATTTCTTACGCCTCTTCATCCTTCCACCTTCTTGCCCCAGATTGTAATTGTCTTCTGGAAGACACAGTAAATAAAGCTAATGCAATATTTTCTCTGGAGTTCATCTTGTGATGCACTGCTCGGCTTGGCTTGTGGGAGAGAACTTGGTTTCTGAAATTGAACTTGAGGGCTGGTTAAATGAATAATGGCTTCTCTGAAATTGTTTGTAAGGTTGGGATTCAGTGAAAAGGACAAACTTTCAGAGTAATTTTCCTTTGTAGAAAACAAACATTACCTAAATATGTATTCAAGCTTTTCACTTGCTGTTCTTTAACTTTTCTAACCCCCTTTCTCTGATAGTAGGTCTTTGATTTTGCTTCACTCCAAACTTATGTTCCTTTTTGGAACCCTTCCTCTTACCTCCATCAGTTCCTCACTCACACTCAAGCTGCTCCTGGAAAGCCTGTGTGACATCTCTTTCACCATTTCCTACACCCCTTTCTTTTCAACAGCCCTCCTCTTCACTACTTTCCATCATTTTCTCTCATCCTTAAGCGCACCTTTCCTCTCTTCACCCTCTAAGTCAGTTTCTCATTGCTGTCTTTATGGTGTAGTGATTGTCACCATGGCAACTGTCAGGCAAATGAACAGTGGCACATAGGACTGCTTTTAGGTGAAGTAAGGAGTCACCCTGAAAGGGTTTTGGCATTGACATGGCGTGGCAGCGCTTTATGTAATAGCACTGAAGGTTCTTCCTCGCACTCCTGCCAATGCAATGTGTGGGAATACCAAAGCATTGTAGCTTTAAAAAGCATTAATGCTTTATTTTGCTTATAATCTGTAAACCACTTTGGTCAAGCTGTTTTCTTAAGTGCTTTATACAAAGTTTTATTGGATTTGATTAAATTCTCATACACCTACATTATCAAATACTCTCAGATGATTAAATGCACAAAGAAATGCTCAGAACAAAACAATTTCAGCTGGGAGGTTTACCGTTGGAAAGAGGTGTTTTAGAATACCTGTGAGTTCTCCTTAAATTTTTTGTATCATTTTAATACAAACAACACAGAAACAATAATAAAGACAGACAATCCGTTAAACTCCCACCCAACCCACCCGTCCTACACTGGAACTATTGTTCAGAAATGCATCCACCTTGCATTCATGAGAAAGCAAAAGAGAATTTCAAGTTTGCACAGAACAAAAACAACCATCTATTGATCTGTAAAGAAAATGAATCTTAATCTTCTCCAAATGAATGTGAGACATAAACTCTCTTATATTTGTATAAATTTAAAGTGCATTACAAATTCAATTGGCACAGTGAATTCAATTGTGCCAATTCCACTCACCTGGTTCAGTGGCTGGGCCTAACAAATTACAGGCATTGAGATGACTTGTTGACTCCACATCTTCCACCTCTGGCTCTAACCTTTCCTTTGTTTCAACTGGACTTATCTGGAAGGTGCTAAGCTAACCCGGGCTAACCCATTTTCTTTCACCCTCATCACTGTTTAACACATTCCTGAGTCATTAATAATTTTTCACCACAAAGTCAAATGAAGCTGCACTGTTTTGACTGCAATTAGCATTTCTGCATCAAGGTTTTTTCCCATTTATCTGTTGCTATTCTAAAGGACACTTTCAACGAATAAGGTTTAAAACTTGAACATTCCTCAGAGACTCTTAAACCCCTCTTCCCCTTTTATTTGTTATTTGTGCTTATTTTCAGTAGTGCTTACTGTCTGCGTAGTTATTAGATATAATAACACTGTGTGATTAGTAACCAGTGATGGGGATATATATGTATATATATATATTTTGACATGATTCAACAGTAGACTCTGGCGCAGACACAATGCGAGTCGGGAAGCAGTTTTAGATTGTTTATTGAAAAGTTTTCACTGAATGAAGTTCGGCCTGGCGTGGTGGTTCGGACTACAGCTGCTTAATCAGGAACTGCACGGAGAGAGATATGAGTTAGATGCTGGCAGGAGGATCTGAGTCATTTAGAGAGGATGCTGATTCCTTACAGTTATTGCAGAGCGGAGCAGCTGGAGGGGAGGTTGGATGAGCCCACAGAGATTGAGTTTTGACTGAGATGGAAGGGCTTTGACTTGAGAGCTCCAGAGGGTGGACAGGCAGGTGAGCAGTCGAGGAAGGATCCAGGAGGACTGAGAGGAGGACCGGCTTGGAAACAGCAAGGCTTCTAGAAGAGAGAAGGAGGACACAGAGGTAAGCTTAAGTCTAAACTATCTGTTCAGTCTTAGGAGAGCTAGCAGGTAGGTTACCACTGTGTGGAATTTTAACCGACTGGCGTCCGTCCCAGGGAATCCACTCCTCTAAATACTGCTCCCTGATTGCGTCCAATTGGAACCAGCTGGAGGCTCGTCAGGACTGGAGTCTAAGGAGGAAAAGGTAAGAAAAAACCCTAACCCAGCTCAGCACACAATCCAGTGGGCCCAACAGTACCCCACCCCCCCTCAAGGGACGCCACCTGGCGGACGAGTAGAAGAAGATGCCGAACGGCGCTCAAAGTCAGAGATGAGCGCGGGATCCAGAATGAAGGAGCGCGGAACCCAGGACCGCTGCTCCGGACCATAACCCTCCCAATCAACCAGATACTGGCAACCCCGACCTCGGGGACGGACATCTACAATGCGGCGCACAGTGAAGGCAGGGTGGCCGTCAATGATCCGGGCGGGTGGAGGGGGCCTGGATGGAGG
>NW_015150555.1:486979-518614 GCF_000732505.1 Cyprinodon variegatus | reverse complement strand
AAGCTAGACGCTGCTGCTGCTTGTGCACTCTGCTGAACCAACAGTCTCTGGACCCAACGGTTCCCTCTCTCACAAGTTAAGCCTGGACTTCTTCAAGGTAGACTCTGAATTATCCAAAGACTCAATTAATCATCTGACTGCCTGGCTAATCAAACTGTCCATCTCTGCAGACATCAGTGAACCCAACCTGGACCAGTACCTGAACCAGTTCATGTCTTTGTGTGAAATCCTATTTCAATAAACTCTGTTAAACTTTTACTCAGCCTCCGTTTGTGTTCTGCATGTGGGTTTAGTCTTAAACCAATCATGATAACTTTAAGGGCAAACATACATCATCTAATTGCTTACATTGAGTGAAAATACACATCTTTTTCTGAAAGTTTTACTTATATACTAATTCAGATCACATTTTGTTGTAATCCTGTCCTAGCTTGTCTGTTTTGCGATCTGTTTATGTTTCCTGATGGGCAGCACAAACCTCTGACAAAAATTATGGAAAGAGACATCAAATTCACATCTAATCTGCATTGGTAGTTCCCATTTGAGTGATATTTCAAAGATCTGATACTCTCAGTGTCCAGGCATGTGTGGTGAACTGGTGAAACTGCAAAGTGAGAGAGATTGAACTGAACTACACATCTACAGTTGCCCACTCCCTCTTGTTCTAATGGGTAGCAGAAGTGACTTGTTCTTCATCAGATTTAATGGTGTTTCTCAAATAACTTTAAAGTGTGCTTTTGTGTCACTCTTTGTTTGAGTGTAGTTGGAGTGGCTCATTGCTGGAAGTTAGCTTGACAACAAAGTGAATATCACTTTTTGAAAAACTGTCTTTTGAGTTTTTTTGTAATGCAAGGGGCAGTTATTTTACAAATACAAGTCATAATAAGATATTATTACCCTAAAGTTGACTCATATATAATAAGTTTCAACATATATTGGATTTTACAGTCTATTATTAAAAAGGCATATTCAGGTAAAAATCAGAAATGTTTTTTAGGAAAGCTACTGCCCATCTAAAGCTGTTACATCTCAAAACTTTCAATCCCAATTCTTTACATAGAGGTAATCACTGTTTTTAGGTTACTTTAGATAAATTCTATATAAAGGAAATGACAATAAAATGGTATTTAAGATTTAACAGCAAATTTAATCTAAACTGAGAAGATTGTTAATATTACAGAACTAGGCTCCTGTTGACGTTGTAGGTAAAAAGAAATAATGAATAAACCCCCAATAACTTTTTAAACATATTTTTACTGATCAGCAGGGATACAACCTGTGAGAGCAGTACATACACACAGATCTTGTCATCCCAGGGGAGTCATCCCTGGAAATTATCTGTAAGACTGACTGTGAAAATAAAATAGACTCCAAGGTTTATCCTCATGCAGACACTGTACCAAGATAACCAACAGCTTGTCTAAGTATGTCACATCTGTGACATGCGCAGTGCAGTAAAGTGTCATGTCCCAAATAACTGTCCTCTCCAGCTGAGCAAGTGGCAGATTCATATAATGTTTAACAGTCACCAATTTCAGGGATAGATGTGTGGCCACCTTGTATTAAAAGGTTTGAGTTTGTTCAATGTGCTTAATGTATTTGGAAGATGAAGAATACAGATTGATGGCAGAAGATTTTTAAATGTAACAGTTGAATTTAAAAAGAAAAGAAAACAGAAGCTGTTTTACACAAATATAGGAAAAATTATACAAGCATTATTTTGTGCAAAAAGTATGACTGAAATAAAAAAAGAAACAAAAAACTCCCAGAGCAGGTAAAAAATCTGCAAATTGCCATTTACATGAAAATAAAAACTATAAACAAAAATGCATTTTGAGCACAGAATGCAAATAATGGTATCAAATGCAGACAAAAGTTCTTGATCAGATAAAGAACATGTGGCATTAATAGCATGGTTGTGATATAAATTTGCAGACAAAAATAAATTGTTAAGTGACCCTTCATCTCCTATAAGCTCAGAGAGTCAACATCAATGTTGCCCATAGTGTCATTATCACAATATATCACTGTCTGTGTAATGAATTACCTAATGAGTGAGTTTTACTTTTCTAATTTCATATTTGAAGCAAAATTAGAGAGTTTGTTCAGTAAAAGTAGAAGTGAAAATGTTTCAGGGTATGAAAAAAAAAACCTATTCAATGGCAATTGAAAAGAGAAAAATAGTAGGGTAGTTTGAAGAAAAGATCTAAGGATGAGTAGAATTGTGCAAATGTAGTTATTCAGACACATGGGTGAATGGCAGCAGATATGTCCTGAGAAGGTAGGGAGTCCATTAACATGTTTTTTTATTTTTTTATTTCAATATTTGATTTTTCAGCCAGTCAAGCACTTATAATCCACTATTATTTCTTAAAGCTGTCCATCTAAATATATCAGGAGCACATTTTTCTTACTCTTGAAGATCCTTGTGCACTGTGAATATGCAATACTTGCAGATTTATGCCGATGCACATGCACACAGAAATGAAATTCTATGTACCATCTAAGCCTACCGACGGGTTTATCTGCGCATACACATGTGAAATGGTTAACCTGTAAATGCCTCAATTTGTGACAGAAATTAAAACACAAATAGGAAATTAAAAAAAGATACATTTTCTAACCAAACTTACTAGTTTGAAATAAATCAACAACATATATCTGGCTAAAATTCAAGCTTTTTGTGCTTTACTACAAAGCAACACAAAGAGAAATTTGCATAATGCCTGTCTAGAGACTACTGTAGCACAGCAAGCTCAAACCAAAATGAGCAGCTATCTTTTACATCAGCATGTTTTAGCAGGGTGAAAGGTAGGGTGGGTAGTATGAGCAATTCATATTTAAAGGTAACCCTTCATCCACAGATATCTTTGATCAAAATTTAGGGTCAACCAATTCTTGACTTTATTTGGACCAGAAATAGATAGAGTTATGTTTTTTTCCTGTTTATATGAGCCCCCAGACATGTTTTAAACACATTTCAACATCAAAATGTGGATACTGTATTTTCTAAATGTATGTTCTAAAAGGCAATAATGGCATTTTCATATTAGTGCTGCATATGATCTAATAACTTAGATAGACTGACGAAACATCTTGAAGACTTAAAAAGCTGGAGGAATCTTAATCTTCTTTTACCTTTAGATGAGAGAAAAGTTTCCGTCTTTGGACAACAGTGTTATGCCATAGGCCATGGTATCCATTTTGCACATTGAGGACAAATGTCCAGGCTGGTTAACTTTAAATATTGGGGGACAACAATGTTCAGTCTCCCCTCTAAACTGCTTCAAATACCACTCACAAGACAATCACAAGTTACTTCCACAGGGACAGGTGATCATGCCCTCTTCCATTCTTGGAGATAAAGCAGCTGCTACATGCTTGTCTCATCCTCTTTGCTGTGTTCTCTAACAGGAAAGACACATCAGGAAGAAAAGACAGCATGACAAAATGGACTTTATTTCTCAACTCTTTCAATGAGCAGAATCGGAAGACAGGTCAAAGGGTAAGTGGAAGTCTCAGAACAGATTTTTGGAAAAACTGACCATTCTACAACATCTCTCTCTGATTTTACAGGAAACATTGAAATACCTGAGACTAAGAGACATGGAACATCATAGAGGAAAGGACATTAGCTTCCCTGCTGCAGGCCTGACAAGCTGTTGAACACTGGAGATGCCTCACCTTTCCAAAACAGATATCAATACAGTTCTTGGAAGCAGTTTAGGTTTTTGATATTTTTTGATCATTAAATTTGTGTACTGTTGTGTTAAACAAGCTAACAAGAAAGTAATGGTGACTGTATGATACACTATGCTGACATTTTCAAGCTTTTACTTAAAAAGATACAACTAACTTTATTTCACTAAGGGTTCCAAAAAAGTTTGAAGACGTTTTGCTTCCAATCCAGGATACTTTTTCAATTCAAAATGTCAGGAATAGCGTAGAGTTAGAGGTTTTATACAGTAGCCCATCAAAACCTTCTTTTTGTTTTGAAAACATGCTAATTGAAAGGGACGAATGGGACAAAGGACATTCTTTTGAGGACCAGAATATTCACATTTTGAACAAAGAAAATAGGGGGTTCCAGAGGGGTGTGAAGGAAGCCGTCTATTTTAAGAAAGAAAAAAACTACCTTAAACAGATGGGGTGGACTCAGATTTCAGTTTTCAAAAACATACAATGCAGCAATTGAGTTGATACCTTACCACTATCATCGCAACCCCAACTCCTGTACAGTAGAGCAGAAGACCTTGCCTATTCAGCCAGGCCAACAATTCCCCTTAACAACACCCCTTTCAGAGTCTTAGATGGGTATGGGGCATTGCAGGCTAACAATATAAGCCAGACAACATATCCGCTGGTTGTGCTGTTCTTTTTACATTTCTCTTTGCAGGTGATGAAGCAGACAGAAGACATTTTATTATTGTCTCCCTTTCATCTCCTCTGTCTATCATCTTTTATCCTTTTTACTGTTTTTCCTTTCCTGTTCGACTTTGCCATCACAGTGTCCATATAATCTGTAATACTCCCTGCATGAATTGAAATGAATAAAGCTAAAAAAAAAAAAAAAGACAAAAGACTCCTATTCCTAAGCGGTGGACCCATTCATCAATTTCAATTTGCATGTTTTCAGAACAAAAAAAAAACATTTTGATGGGCTATGGTGTAAAATCTCTAAGTCAACACTATTCCTAACATTTTGAATTGAAAAAGCGTCCTGGATGGGAAGCAAAACATCTTCAAAGTTGGAAACAAATCCAGTGGATTTTTTTTTTTTTTTACTTTTTTTTGGAATGACTATGACCTGGATGACTGAGAATGTTCACCTGCATATTTCACTTATGGTTATTGTGTTTGATTGCCAAAGTATTACCAAAGAGTAATTTTTAGTTGAGTCCCTCTGTGTCTGGTAGACACTTGCTTAGTTATCATCACAAGTCAAACAAACCTAAAGAAGCTACGTTTGACTTGATAAGAAGAGGAATCAGTGTGAGAGCATCCTAAGAAGGAGCACCACCACTGGGATGAGGCAGCCAGTCGTGCCCCCTCTGGAGGTTGGAAACCACAGCGGTAGATCAAAGGGGCCACTGGGCTGATAGTGTGGAGGAGCTGGGAACAGAGGAGAGTCACGTACAACATAAATTGAAGATTGGATCGATAGTAACTGTCTTTGACAAGGCTTTAAAGGCAAGAGCTGGGAATAACTATATTGTGTCAGAATGTTTAGCCTGATAGCTGGTTAACACCTTAGCCATCCAGTTTAGTTTCTGTCCTTAGTTGTGTTGATAAGCTGGATGAATAATCTTCTATGCACTTCACAAACTGTATTTTCTTAACAGGACACCTACAGTAATTCTAATTGTGTGCTTGTGTTACATAATTGTTGTTAGTAGTAACCCGGTTAGTTTATCACGGTTGATAAAGGCCATAGCAAGTGTGGCTTACTGACTCAATCCAATCCACTTTATTTATGTAGCACATTAAACAACAAAAAGTTTTTTGAATGTGCTGTACATAAACACAAAAAAAATGCAATACACAAACAAAAAAGCCACACAATTATTCAAACTACTTCTAATTGAAGTGCAGCTGTAGAAAATATGTTTAAAAGTGCTTCTGTAGCAGTTAGAATCAATAGCATATATCACAGAAAACATTTTATTTCAAAGGGAGAGAGCCTTAGCAGCACCACAGCACCTTAGTCAAATTTAAAACAGGAATTACTGTAACACAGCATGCGTTATCAAAAGCCCTCCAAGTTTTGTAAGCTAACTAAACTGCAAAGAGAATGAGTTGGATTCCAGCTTCTAAAGTTTGTAGGGGATTTTGCTATATCTGATACCATATAATAGATAATTAACTTGTTGCGTAGGCTTAAGCTCCAACATAGTAATGACAAATGTGTGTTCTGGTGTCTTGTTTGTGTGAGGGCTGAATATGTGTGCACTTTTGTATGAGCACACACGTTTGGTTACATATGCAGAGTTTAGTGGATTGAAGGGATCTGTGATACTATATGGATCACACTTACATAAAGCTCAAGCATTTTGCATATGCATCTACATATGCTTTAAACTTTTCCTGACAACTGCCTTCACACTTGTGCTTTTTGAGTGTTTCTGGTTGTTTAACTTTTCTTACCAGTTTCGTATTCCAGCATGCATGGATGACTTTGTATAAGCGTGTGTCAAATGTGTGTGCATGTGTGGGAGAAAAAGAGAGAAAGAGGAAGAGAGACAGTGAGAATAAGGATAGGGAATGAGCAGTCTGTCATGCCTGAGAGGAAGCCAAGCCTGTTCAAATTGCCTTCTGGCTTCCAAGCCTCTCATCTGAAAACTGGCATTCCTTCTTCTCTTTCTGTCTCACCATCCCCATCCCTTCTCTTTGTTTTGTATGTCCGCCTCTGTCTTTCCTCCTGTTTTGTATGTATGCCTCTGTTCTGTCCTCCCTCATCTCTTTTCTTTTACTTTCTCGCTGTCTGTTTTTCCTCCTTACTGTCAGTTTCTGTCAGTTTTCCACAGTGATGTATCTTTGCACTCAAAACAGCAGTGCTTTTCACTTTGTGAACAGTAGCACACTCATTTACATGTTTGGAGTCAAAGATTTTCGACATATTCATTCAAAGTATGTGAAACAGGTGCCAATACACCAGCCCTTTGGTATTTTCATAGTTTTGGCTAATTTTGTGCAAGGCTTCTTCAGGTACAAAAGCAACTGTGTTCTAAAGGGGAGAGTGGCAGTCTAGTGCTTGGAATCCAGAGGTTCTGAGTTTAAGCCCCACTCCCACGGACTGCCACTCTGGGTCCCTGAGCAAGACCCTTGATCCTACAATGCTCCCCAGGCAGCCCACTGCTCCCCAAGGGGATGGGTTAAATGCAGAGGTGAATTTCTTAGCAGAGGATGATGAGAGCCCACCTACCCCCACCTATCCTCATGACCTTCTCGGAAGTGCCATAGAGAGCGTTCTGACCAGCTGTCTCACTGTGTGTTGCTGAAGCTGCAGCTCCGCAGACTCGAAGAAGAGGCTTTGCAGCAATTGATGCAGGTCCAGCAGATTCTGAAACAGCTTGTTTCCCAATGCCGTCAGACAGCTGAACTGTAGAGAAAACTCTAAATCATATCACAGACTCTGCATCAAACTTACAACACCAAACCAAAACACTGCGAAATGCACCACATATATTTAATGCTCTGAATTCCATATCAATTTTTTTTTATATGTAATGTTTTTTTTTCTTATACAATGTGGAATGTTTTTTTTTTTTTCATATAATGTACATTTGATCACAGCTGCACTTTAACAAAATGGAAATGTCATGAAAGCTGTAAAAAACTAAATTTGGCTTTGTACACCGTCAGTGTATTCAAAATCACAATAAAAGTTGTTTAAGTCTAAAGGAAGTTTCTCACCAGCAAACTTTTTATTCTTAACTACTTTTGAGATGTTTTGTTAACGATTCCTTGGCTGGTCATTGTAACGTAACTTGTCTTCAACTATTCCATAGTCTGCTACCATAATAGTGCGCTATGTAATTAACATTAGTTATCCAACAACTGTTCAAATTCCTAGTCATATGGGTCAGTGTATATTCAAGAGGCATACTGTCCTGCATGTTTTAGATGGTTTCTCTGCTTCAACAAAAAGCTGGGAAACATCTAAAACCTTCAGGGCAGTGTGCCTCGAGGACCAGGGTTAAAAAAATACACTGATTTGCATCATGGCAGCCACAAAATAGGCTTAAATCGGATGCAACCTTGCTTTTGCTTAGTTTCTCTGCAAACAATTTTGACACCTATCCAAAGTATTTGTCAATTCTGGCAGCTTGCATGAGACTGGCTTGTAGTTGAATAGCTGATGTGTTTCAGCACCTGGTGGCACATCCTCCTAATCACATTCCAAGTCAGATGAAAATCAATAACCCGTCAGTCTACTGGGTCGTTGGGAGAATCAGTTGTTTTGAATAAGATTTGTCTTTGGCCATTTGAATCATAATGAGCCTGCTGTGACAGAGCTGTATATGCTTGGGATGAAATTGCAATCCTTCTGTTAAGTGATGGCTTTTCTATTTCAATAAAAATGGCTTCCATCACTCCCCTCTCGACTTTATTTATCAAAAGTAGGTCAATCAGTTCTTTTGATTAATCAAATATCAGCAATGCATAATTTATTTTATTAATGGTGTGCTAATTCTTAACATGTTATATTGTATGAAATAATTTGATGCTTAAGTACTTAACTTGGTGTTAAATATATTTCTTTGAAGTTTGCAACTTTGTTGCATTATAATTATACACTGAGAAACAAGCAAACCCCCGGGTCACAGGACGAGTGGAATGTTCAGAAATTACTATGGAAGGAGCGTCATTGCTCGTCTCAACCAATGCCTTTGTATATAAAGACCAGTGCCTCACAGTGCTCACCTCCAACAAGAGTGTAAGGGCAGAACAATGCAGATAAGTGGCAGAGTTTAATTAACCCCCTTATCAATCTAAATCAGTTTTGTTTATTCATAAGGCACCAATTCACAACATGTTATCTCTCATCTTAGAGAGACAATTTAACTAAGGCAAATAGCCAGATTGGTAAAAATTTTCTCTTGTTTCAGATGAAACCCAGATCATTGCATCAAGTAATCCACTTTGTAGAATTTTCTTTTAGTTGATGAGCATGTGGCAACAGTAGATGTTTACCTGCTTGGTGTTGTTGACTCTACAGCAACTCCATATATGGAGTATGCATCAACAACAACAATAAAAAACTACCTTTTAATAGGAAAAAACCTCCAACAGAACCAGGCTCCTTTTGATTTGACATTTGCTGTGGCTGACTTGAGATTCAAGGGGTCAGAGGCACACAAAAGGAAATTAGAAGCATTGATCCATAAGCACTTTCCGTGTTAAAAAGGTAACAGTATACTAGCTCCATAAACAACATTGTCTAGGAAGGAAACAGTTCAGTAGTTGTGCCGTGAGAAACAGGTTTGAAAACTACTGGTTTAAGGTATCAAAGACATCTGCACATGTAGGAGCTCTCAGATAGATGTTCACCTTCATGTGGTCCAGAAGGGAAAAGTTTTTAACTGTTTTTAATTTTGTTTGTATGAAAATAAAATAAGTTACTCAAGTGTTTGTCTCAGAAAGTGTTCCTTATAAATTCCTGACCTTTATTTAGGCCAATTGGGCTTCAAGAAAGAAAAGCGGAGAATAGGTAAGAGACAACACAGACGCATCTTTCCCACTGAAAATACCACATTGAAGCATGTTTTTCAAACATGGGTCAACCCACTAATGAACAACATTTGGCTCACTTCTCACTGGCAAACAAAGCCATGTCCAACCCCTTGTTAGCAAGCTGAGTGGCATCCGTCATTGACTTTGATGCTGTCACCAGTGCAACAGATATCAGGAAAGTAAATAATAGAGAGCAACGTGTAACGAAATCAAGTGGTAGTAAGTGTGCTTTATTGTTTCGCTTATTTGTGCCTCTGATTCCCTCACCAATGCTATGCCTTGTTAGATCAGACAGGACTGGCACGGTGTGTTGACGTCCTTACAATGGTGTCACGTAATTTGGGGGGTCAACCCAGCTCTGGTGTTCCCACAGCAAGCCAATCAAATGTGCAATTTTAACACAGGTTGCTTGCTGAGTTGTTTGCCGCGGGTTGACACACATCATTTAGTTGTTCCCACTGCCACTAAAAGTAGTGGTGAGGTCATCAACTGAAATGGTTCTAGTGTGTGATATACATAAGCTCATTCTGGATATGTAGACCTAAAAACAAGTCTAATATATATATTTTTAAAGGCTGTATTGTATGCTATTATTATTTGTGGTCTAAATTTATATTAAAATAAATCAGTGAAATAAATAAAGACTGTTTTACACACAGGTTCGAAGTTCGAAATTACACTTTTATTTACAGAAAGTGATTGATTACCCCCGAACATTTCCAGCACACCACCTTTTCACATTTATGACATTTTTAAATGACTTTTGAGTCATTTTTGTGTGTAGTTCTGACGCATCTGGCATTGTTTTCTTTGCCTCGCCAAAGCTGCTCTTCAGCGACAGACGGGCTGGTAACCTGTGGTGCGCATGTGCAAGGATAAAATCCCTGCATGAGAGGGTGACCTTCAAACAGCTCCTGAACAAAACCAACGCGTTTATAGCTGCTATGTCCAGGAGATTGTAAAATACAGCCAGAAGCCACCTTCGCGTTAGAGCTTTTACAGAATACTTTTTAATCATCTGATACAACATATCCACGCCAATCTGTGTGTGTTTATAGTAGACCATGGGCTCTGGTTTGGCTTTTGGGCCACTGAGTTTATCGGCTGAGGTTTAGGCAGTGCTATCCAAAACTTGAACAAAAGTTTCACTATTGTCTGATGGGTCACTGATATGTCTGCGTTTTGCCGGTGGTGGGCGATCATCCTCGGACTCAATGTCAGAATCTGAGCCGCTTCCTACCCAGTCCTCCTCATTAGTCTCTCCCTCTCTGCATGAATCACTATCATCAATATTTTGAAGCATTTCTAAAGCCTGTTTCGAGGTTAGATTTCTTCTGAAAGCCATTTTCCATATTGGCCAAAGACTTCTAGGTAGAATGTTGATTCCGAAGCAGTAATACCAAACGTCAATCAACCGCGGGAAGAATTTAAAATGCAACTAATAGAGATGTCAAAATGACAGCTGTGCAAGATCAAGGTAAAATTAACCATATATATTTTCTACATTTTTATGTTATCAAAAGAACTATGTGAAAATGAACGAAATAGAGAAAGAAAAACTCAACTAGCATCAGCAACATAAGATTAATGTAAAAAAAATGTCTTTCTGTTTAAAATCTCAGAGCTATCAAAATGATGGCCTTGGTAGTTCTAGTGTTAAACAGGTTTTTTGGCCAGAGAGAAAGTAGTAAAACAGGCACCTGCACATAGCCTCACATACAGCAATACTTACATTAGCCTACGTAGTGAAAATATTATATTTTATATTATGATGTTGGCAGTTTTTACAATATATGTAAGAAATACTTTATATCCAATTTAGCTGCTACAAAAAGATAACAGGCAATCGTAAAATCCCAGTGTGCTAGGATAAGTTGAGGCAGCTTTAATCTGATCCGTCCTGGAAGCACAGTCTACACCGTCAGCTCATTTGCACAAGCGCAAACAGATATACATCCGGGTTTCCATAAATAATGTAATTATGGTACTAGAATCAAATATTTCAATCCTTTACCTCTCTTCTTTCTATCATAGAAATACCTTGGGATGTGACTGTATAATTAAACTGGACTGGTCAACACACACCAACCACCTGCACAGGAAGACACAGAGAAGGATCTACTTCCTGAGGAGACTGAGGTAGTTCAAATTCTGCAATAAGATGTTGAAGATGTTCTATCTATCTGTAGTTTCCAGTGT
The DNA here is from genome assembly GCF_000732505.1 of Cyprinodon variegatus. Classification (NCBI taxonomy): domain Eukaryota; kingdom Metazoa; phylum Chordata; class Actinopteri; order Cyprinodontiformes; family Cyprinodontidae; genus Cyprinodon; species Cyprinodon variegatus. The sequence continues at coordinate 507,181 of NW_015150555.1, read as the reverse complement.
CCTCTTCTACACCATGGGGTGCTGGGAGAGCAAGAAATCCAAGAAGAACACCTTCAGGCTGGACAAACTGGTGAGGTAAGCCGGCTCTGTGATTGGCAAGATGCTGGACCCTCTGGGGATGGTGGCAGAGACAAGGACACTTAACAAACTGCTGGACATTATGAACAATGCCAGGAGGAGCCTGGTCAGTGGGAGATTGCTCCTCCCCAAATGTAGGACCAATTGACTTCTGAACTCCTTTGTTCCCAAGCCATCAAGCTCTAAAACTTCTCACTTGGGGAACGAGGAGGTGATAGGAAGAGGGACAAGGGTCAGCACCCCTCTCCTTGGACATCTTATGCAAACCGTTACCTATTGTCAAACGTGCAATATTTTACTCTCTCACTGTGCAATAACACATGCCAAATACTGTGTAGCATGTGTAATTTTTTTAACTTATTTATAAGGTCAATACGTCTCTGCAGTACAGGTGCAATAATCCAAGTCAACTAGTGTGTAGTTTGTATAATTTTCACTAATTTACATGGTCAGTACACTCTGATGTGCAAGTGCGATAACCCAAGTAAATTTTCCATAGGAATTCTAATGCACATATACTTGATATCTAAGAGAAACATATTCCAGGACATAAGAACTTTTTTGTACTATATACACTCTTTATATCATCTGTTGTATTTTTATCTTTAAAGGCATCTTGCTTTAACCCTTTGTACTCTATATAATCTACTGAAACCAGAATTCTACTGAAGAAGTAAATCCCAAGGTAGAAATAAAGTTTCTTTAGTTTCTTTAGATTACACACTATATACCATAATGTTAACATAAAAGGAAAACATAAAACTCAAAAAGACTAGATTTTTGTTTAAATACAAAGCCGAAAAAGTTAATCCCCAAAGTAGCGTAGGAGTTCATTTCCGGTACAGATCGGGCACAGACCAGTGATAAAACAGAAATGATTTTAAGGCATTTACTTGCTTAGGAAAAAACATTATTAACCTTTAACACACACAATTTCGCTTAAAACCTAAGTATGGGAAAAACCTAATTTAGGTCTTTTTTACAAAATAGAATCAAGGGCAACCCGGATGTATATGGTTGCTCATGCGCAAATGAGCTGATGGTGCTGATCGTGCTTCCAGGACAGATCAGGTAGTGAAAGCCCCTAGTGCTACCATCTGGTTAGCTTAGCTAGCCTAGCACCCAGACAACTGTCAACTGAGCTATGCTTGTCTGTAAAAGCATTTTTAGAAGTAGGCGTGTAATCTTTTTATATGGATTGTACAGCTTGGGTTTTTAATTGTATTTTTTTGCTTCAAACTAATTTTGGTGACAAACCAATTTATGGGAAAATATTGACTTACTGGCTGATGGTATGACTTTGACCATAACAGAGACAACATATTCTCATTATCAGTGCGTATGAAATCGTACGAAAAGTTATGCACACTGTTTCGTACGTTTTGGACGTTTTTCCTCAAAAAACCACATCAGTGCGCATGCGCTGGCAGACAGAAAAAAATAGCAGATCCGCGGACGGACATAAAAATGAGAAAAACAGTGCAATCATCACTTATTCATGTCTCTAACTACGTTGCTTGCTGTTTTATATCTTAGGGTTAGGTGCAGGGTCAGGGTTAGGGCTAATTGTAATTTATATTCTATATTCGTGAATGGTGCGTCAGATGCACATGCGCATACGACGAAAAAAACGTCCAAAACGTACGAAATTACAGTGCATAACTTTTCATATGATTTCATACGCACTCATAATGAGAATAGGTTGGCAGAGATCACACTCGTGATCCTGGCTGAGCAGACAGCCAAAGCTGTCTGATGGCATGAAATTGTGCCTCTCCGGCACAGATGTAAAAGTACCCTAAATATTTGCAAACTGACTCAGTGGTTACACTTTAAGGTATGTTCCCTTACTAATAGCAGATTAAATTGTATTTTGATGATAAATAAAAGGTAAACGTTTAAGTGAGATGTAAAGTGAATTCTGTGCGAAGAAGAAAATGCATGCAAAGCTTTGATTGTGGCAGGATTTTCAGATTTAGATCCATTTGTTTCTCACTCATGCTTTGCAATTAAATACTAGAAAGAAAAAGCTAAAAAAAAATGCGTTATTCTATTGAAATATTGAGCGGATCTGCTGAAAGCCAGTTTTGTATTCTAATATGCTTTTTTGCTACATGCATAATCATATATGAATTTTTAAACACTATTTGATGTTGGCAATTTAGCCTTTATATACTGCATATGAGTGCACAAGCATGTTCACATTTGTTGATATGCTGCTAATAACCCCACTTGTTTGTCCTTCGGTGTAACAGCCTCCATAAATCACATCATATTCTCATGAGAGATTTGCCACTGGGCCTTTTTCATCCTCTCTCCCCCTCATATGGCCTTGTGCCTTTCCCCGCCTGATCTTCTTTCACCCCTGTTTCACATCCTTACAAGTATACCCACTTTGTTTTCTTTCATTTTATGCATTTCTTACCCTTCTGGTAAGAAGACCTCTGCTAGATCTGCTTGATCAAATCTTGTTTAAGAAGCTTTTCCATTGATTATCACATTAGTGAAGTTTGATGTGTTAGTTGCTACCTTTAGAATTCAGCTTGCGTGAAGGTTGTCATGGGGTTGAAGGGCTAAACAAGGTGGAAAGGCCACATTTAAAATGGGGTGATTGTTTTTTCAATGAGTTCTCAAAATAAAACTGTTTTGTGTGTGTGTGTTTAATTTGTGCTTGTCCTTGAATACTTGAATACTCTGCAAGGCTTAAAGGCTTCATTTCATTTCAACTAAGCTTCTGTTCTGCACTGAGTAGTCTCCTCACATATTCTTACCTTTTTTTATTCTTTCTCAAATGCACACAATGCTTTGCACCTTTGTTGCTTGGAGAATGAAATTGTATAAAACTTTTTAGTACAAGTGACTTACTTCTGTATATACATAGACACTCTTATAGAACACTGTTCTCATAAGTCTTCTTTCACAACCAAATATTTTTGCTCAACCTTTTCAGGCTAGCCTGTTATCATTTGAACTGCACACACAACCACAAAGAAGACACACAAATTCTCAGTGACACACACGAACACTGACACAGGATAAGCACATTTACAGTTTCACCTACGCATACTGAGTACCTTATACACTTCAAAGTGGGTCAGCCTATCTCTCACACCGGCTCTAGATACAGCATACAAACCAGGCGAAATAGAAATATTTACCGCACCTGAACGTATGCTGTCAAATACACCTAAACCTTCCAACTGGGAAAACAAGGAAGCTTTTGAAGATTGTCTAAGGAAAGCAGAGGGGGAGTGCAATTGGTTGTGAGGCATTAACTCACCTAATCTATTTCAACCCACATTCCTGTATTTGATAAACTGAGAATATTTGCCTTTTCAATTGCTGCAACCTTCTATACTCTAAATTGAATGAATTTTAGTTGTAGAATGATAAATAAAAAAAAATAAATGATAAACAAAAAAACTGACGTGTACTTAATATATATGTAATCTGTTTATGTCTGACATTTTATTCATAAGTCAAATGGAGCTACAATTAGAAATAGATTTTTTTCAAGACTTGATATGGCATTTATACATATTCTATGCTGGAACTGGAGAAGCCCAGGGAGGGATGTTGAAAAATTCATTTGTAACTCACAGGGTTTTTTTCAACTAGTTGTTTCAGATATTGATGGTTCTAGGCACCAAGGACCTTCTTTAGCAGTCTGTCTTATAGTATATTAAAGAGAACCCTCTGACTTATGACACTCTGTTTTGGTACTCAGGTAGTGGTTTGGTGCTCTTATTCTGAAGGCTGAAAGTAAATCTCATGTTTTGGCTGTTGTAAATGTACGTTCTGTGGTGGTCAGACACTTAATTGTGCATAAGCATGTTTAGAAAACATTCTGTTGCACTTTTCCTCTTAAAAAAGTTTTTAATTCTGTTTGTAACTAAACTCTTGATCAGTGCTAGACTACTGCTATTATGGCTTCCTTATCTGTGTCTCCTGCTACTTTCCTGTCTCTGTCATGTAATAAGCGTGGTATTATTGTAGCTTTCAAGGTGGGTGTGTCAGAGTTAGTGTCATGGCTTTGAGCTGTTGAACATCAAGGACTTAGACCATACCCAGTAGCTAACAGCTTGGAGCCACCAAGTCCTACATCCTCGCCCAATGGTCACCTCCGACCCGTCCCTGTTTTTAGCCAATTTTCTCCACTTAACAGCACATTCCTGCAGAGATGGTGACCCTGATAATTGGCAAACCCATAGTTGGAAACATGGCAATAAAGACATAGGGACTATAGACAGTCATTTGTCAGGGGCCAGAATGGGGGACACCAATTTGTAATTAACCTGTCTGTTACAATAAAGTAAAATAGAATGATTTGTACACTGACAGTATTGATGCCCTTTTATGCGGATGGGGAATCATTAAATTTAGTGTTGCTTAAGAGTGCAAGCTTGCAAACAAAAAAATGTTGGACTTTTCTCTGGCCCTCTCCTTAAACTGAAAAGTTATTGAATGGTTAGCTGCATGTTCTCATACCAACTGCTGGTTTTCTGGGTGGTCCGCTGGAAAAAGAAAAAAAAAAATGGGGCTACGTTGATAACATGTTAATTGGTGGTGTCCTTGACCTCCTTTTTCAGATCCGACTGGGTTATCAATAAACGTAGAGAGCCATAAATAATTAATTCCTTCTTTCCACTAGTCTCAGATTCAGCTTCTTCACTGACGCTGCAAAGTGCCTCTGTTTTTTCATTCTTGGTTCCAGGTCTGGGGATGAGTCTCTTAGCTGTTTGAAGATATTCTAGAGAGTCCAAATAAATTATTCCTAGGCCCAATCCAACCAGTGTCTTCACTCCTCAAGAGGAGTGAAGACACTGGGAGCTCTCAGTTCACCATATTATATCTTATATGCTTTAATGTGTTGTGTTTTAATCATTCAAATTCAGATGGGAGATTAATAAATCCTTTCTGCAGTGTAAGCAAGAACTGACATTTATAGATTTTTTTTTACAGTCTTTAAAGAGACATTATCTAGCTTTTTAACTGAAAAATTATTATTTGACCTTTTACAAGTAAAAAATTGTTTGATGAACAGATTCACACCTCTGTAGATCAGCCCTGATGTATCTATAAGCCTGTAACCTATTTTCCTTGATTTCTTTTGGGATTGATTTCCCAGCGCTGTTTGCTGAATGTGATGTTAAGCCTCTCCATGTTATATGGGTGTGACCTAGCAAACAATCAAAAAGTTATATTCAAGATGGATTTTGTGGCTATTCAGAAGTAACCAACATCCTGCTCAGCTCATACACTGATGGCAACTCCAGGTAAGGAGAAAAAGGTAAAAAAAAAAAAATTAAATAAAGCTTTGTTAAGTATGAATGGGAGCTACAAGAATGTGCAGAAAAGTGCTACAGTTCTGTATTTTGACCAAAGGTGGGAGTATCGTTACAAAACCCTAATGCCTATTTAAGCCAAAGGGCATAAGGAGATACCAGTAGTTGTGTTCCTGACTCGTATTGTGTCTGCACCAGAGTCTACTCTAGAATCATGTCATAGTGTCATGTAGGAGTATTTAATGCTATTCACCATTCATCACCCTCCTGATTTGCGGTGACCCAAGGTGTTAAGCAGTTATGAGATCCAACTCAGTAAAAGTCTGAGTCCTAAATGCTCCAAAAAAACAAATCAGTTTAACCATCTCAATATTCTGAGTTAAGATAAGTACACGAGGTTACTAATCAATAACAAATTTCTTTTCTGCCTCTTGTTTACAACTGACTTATCCTAAAGGGCAGTACTGCTAATGGTGATTGCTCTTTACATGCATAAACTTACTAGCCTGGGTGCCATTCCGAACTTAGTCCCGCCCACAAAGTTTGAGGTCGGGGAAGTTCGGTCTGGCTCTGCTCCATAGTAGCGCGAGTATTATCGCCCACTGCCAGGCGATCCAATCAAATTGTCAGGGCGGGCTTTATACCATGATGGACAGATGACCAACAGTCACGTAATCAACCACGTGACCAATGTGCGCTTGGGTGACAACAATAATGGCTGCCGCTGGAGAGTTGAGGTGAGTAGATTCTGCTATTAGGTCTGTTCTAGAAGATATCGACAGCAAATAAATTTTAAAAGAGGAACAGAGAAACGCGATCAAGGCTCATCTTCTTATTATAGGCGTGCAACTGCACGCTTTGATTTTTGTGGACAACAACTATGCCTCGCTTAACATACGTCACGCACTCCGTTGCTCTTATTGGTTGTAGGTCTATCCAATTGAGTGCAGAGGCATTTTTTTTCCTGGTTCGTTCGAAACACGCCCCATAATCACAGCTCTATGGAGCAGTATCAGACTCATATTCTGACTAGAATTGAGTCGGACTACGTCAGGCTATAAACTTACATCCCTACTGAAAAAAATTGTCTCCCTATTTACCAATAAAATAGCTAAATTTGCAATTATATTAGTATTTTCATTTGGTGTTTAGATATCTATGATAAAAAATATATTTTTTAGATAGTAAAACACGGCAGCCATCCTCTTCAGAAGTAAAACTACTTGCTGAAACTAAGTTGAAAGGATGCCATAAAACAAAAATACACTCTAAAGTAAAAACCTTAAACTTTGCACTTCTCTCACAACTGAAGTACTCAAGCCCTTTGCAAAGCCTGAAGCTTCTACAGTTGTAGTGAAAAAAATCCGTATAGTCAGTCAGTAACCACTCTGCACCCATAAGGCCAAGCTAAGCAACCTTGGACTATAATGGATAAGAGGCTCTCAGAGTTACTTGAATTAAAACATTTCGCCCTTCTTACCTTTATCTTTGATAAAGAGGGAATCTTTTTTAAATTTCTAAATATCAGTAACTTGAGTCTAATAGAGTTTGTTTTAATTAAAAAAATGTAAAAAAGAAAACAACAAAACTTTGATTGTTACTGTTATAATCTACCTCTGCATAATGTACAGAAAAAATAGAGGTTCAGGAATTTAAAGTCCATGTAAAATTATCCTACAGTATTTAATTTGTATGACTTGTATAATATATACAGAAATCTAAACCTATTTAAGTAATCTGATGAGGCTCATTTGCCAGAGTTAAACATTTAAATAGATACATCTTGAAATCGAGAAAAATAAATATTTATTAAAACATTTTTTCTAATAATAAACATGAAATGATGATAGTCTTGCTCGTGTTCACTGCAAATTTTCTGTAGCTTAACAGTATTTATTGTTTTTTAATTTGGCCTAACTATATTCTTTATATTGTTTTAAGGAAAAAAAGCTACTTTCCAGTTTCATGTTGATTGTTTCATGATGATTAGACTTGTTTCAATCAAGTATAGCTTTGCGTTCTTGTTTAGTGTGTACATTTAAAGTTAGCCATTTTACACTTATTTCTAGCAAAACAGATTTCTGATAACATGCACAACAAAGATCTTTCTCAAAATAAGCATTTACTTTTTTATTAAATTAAGTAACAAGCACAAAATATTCTCCCTTGATTTGTTAATTTATTGTTTTTATTTTTATAGAGGCCAGTCATTAATTGCTGCGACCCTGCAAGAAAAAAAAACAAAAAATAAAACAGTATAATCAGCTTTATCAAGTGTCAAAAGATCAGAAAAGACAGATGTTTATCTTGATTTTTAGAATCTCTCATGAGACTTTGAACTCATTGTCCCAGAAACAGGTTGCAGGCAATAAAGCAGATCACAAAGGAAACACAAATAGAATACCATATTTTTGAAGTCACCATTATAGGCACAAGCCTCCTAGCAGTAAATAGGTCATGCCTCAATATTTCGTAAGGTTTCAAATTATTGCACACGCTTGCCTCGTTGATCTGTCTTATTTAAGGTCAACTGGTTTCAGCTAGAAGAAGTTAGACATAAACAAAGTAAAATATTTCCTTTGAGCATCCAAGGTTGAGTAAAACTAGTTTTTGTTTGTTTTTTTGTAGTGTGTGTATGTGTTTTTTGATTAAACTAAGGAATTATACATCTGAAAAATGTCATGAATATTCTGATATTACTTAGGTTATTACTCCTATCTCAACTGTATGTAAATATTACCTGCAAATATATCAGTGGAACATGGCTGTTGTAAGACATAGCTCTGCAGTTTATAAAAGTAATTCTTGCTGTTTTTGCAATGACAAACAAGACAAATCCTTTCGATGCTTCCCATTGAATTCCAACATAATTATTATACTTTTAAACTCAAAGAAAACATTTAAAACATATATAAAAATTGCACAATTTGAGAGATATTCTGAATTCTCCACCAAAACAAGTAGCCAGTTGAAAATATGGATTGGTGGAAGACAAATGTTAGCTCATTGAAAGAATTTAAGACTTCAGTCTGTTATGTCCTACGTTTGTATTCTTACTTGTGACAAAAATATATTTCTGTCACGATTTACAGCTGTTTGTGTTTTGGCTCTCACTCTGCATAGTAGCCTATTTATTTTTTGTTGTTGACAGGTTTCTCGCTGTGTCCTTTTTGTGCATATTGTTTTAGACTCTTATACTGTTGTGAGCATAAAGTGTTTGGATTGTGATACGTTGAGTGTTTCTATCTATTCTCTCCTGTGCCTGTTTTTTATCCTATTTTCAGGTCTTTGCTTACATTATCCCCAATCTGGATTTGTGTTGTAGTGACTCTATTTGACCGGGGCCTCAGGCATGAAAGAATGTGGAGCTTGCATATCACAAGAGGGCAGTTGAGAGAAACTTTGAAACTTGAGGTGCACAAACGCTGTCTGCTGTGAGGCTGACTATATGCTGGTGTAGGGCATTGGATCTAAAAAAAAAATGGCCCCGGCATTATTGGTAGTTGTGTCCTACCATGATTAGTTATATTTTATGGGGATATATCCAGTACATGAGATGAGATGTGCACAAGTTCATAGGTTTTGAAAATAAATATTTAGCAAAAGAAGTAATTAAAAAAAATTTTTAATCAAACAAAAATAAAAATGTTTGCAAATTCTGGTAGTGTAAAATATACAAAACTACTTAGTCATACAGAAAAAGCCTTTTCTGGATATTTTTTGAAGGGTATAATCTATTTTCAAATTATTTGAATAAATTATAATTTGTAAATATTGTAATAACCTATTGAATACAGATTAATATATTAAATAATGAATGATAAATTTCTCTTTGATTACATTATGACGCTGTTGGGCAGGCCCACAAATGGATGTCAGCCCACCTGACAAATGCCTTGTACACCCAACTGAAAGTCCAACCCTTCACTGGTGTCAATGCCCCCTCAAACAAATACCTTTCCCCTCAGATCAAATCTGCCATACATGACTGGACATGTTATTAAAGCTGCAGTCTGTTACATTGAGAAGAGAGCAGACTTCGACTGAAAATTTGAAGAAAAACAGGTTTCACGCCACTCCCCCACCCTCTCTGCTTCACTCATGCCCCACCTCCAAGCTCCACCCCTCTCACAGCATCTGCGCGGCTACCGCATGCGACCAGAAGCGTCCAAGCAGCGTACGCGACATGGAGTGTGAACCGGTAAGAGCGATAAATTCAGCGTGTGTGAGCTGTGATTGACACTCCATCATACGCTCCTCTGGCTGTGATTGGTTGTTTTGTCTCGTCCCGAATTATTCTTTCCAGATTGCAATACAGGCAGTATGCGGGACCAATTGAAGCAGTTTTTTTCACAGGTTACATATCACATGTACTGCTATCTGGGCATAGGGACAGTTTTAGCCAATATGACAAAAAGTGATTTTTAAAAACTTACAGACTTCAGCTTTAAGGGCTTGTTGCACACTGTAAGTTTGTTTTTTGTTTTTTTTGTTATCATTGTAACTCTCCTGCTTCTTCTGCTCTATCTTCAAAATACATTACACTTTAACAATCATAATTCTTCATAGGGATGTACAAAGTCGTCCTAAGAAGGAGACTGTTGATGCCATGATTTTACATATTCTTCCCTGACTGAAAACTGGGTGTAATATTTTCTTTAGTCTGTTTTATGTGCCATTATTAACACCAATCTATTGCACCAATCAGAATAATTAAAAGAAAATAATATGATCATATACTATGGACATTTAGACTTGAGTGTTATTATTGCACAGCCTGATATAACTTGTATCTTAGTTAATCTTGAGAATGAGAACATGATATGCACACAGTATAATTTTGAAACTATTAAATCACCATTGAGTTTTACTGCTCTGATGCATTTAATGCAGGAGGAGCTCCAATAATGAATGAGAACTTTCTCTCTGAAATAACATCTTCAATGTCAGCCAGCTGGCTGTTGGTATATACTGTAGATTGCACAATGAGCACTGACTTAAATGTGCTTATTTTCAACAGGTGGAATTTCACTTTTAAGGTGGGAAGCTGTACAAGTTAAAGTTCACCATCAGGTCAATAGCTATTTCTCTGACAAACAGTCTTAACAGTTGTCAGTGTTCCCCTTTGTTCATTTAGTTTTCTACTACTCCCTTCCCTCCATACAAAGAAAACAAAAAGACATCAAGATAATAGACACACATCATAACACCTATCAAATATTAATGCTTTATAACTGTATGCATGGATTCCTAAGGCAAACACAATCTTACATCTTTACAGGAATCCTTCACCTCTGTCATTTTTATTCTGTTATGGCAAAGCAGAAATCTGAGGCAGTGCTGGAGCTTAATTTCCATATGTGTCTTGACTACCAGTAAATCTGAAGTAGACAATGTGCAAAATTTTTCACAATGCATGTTATGGGGATATTAGAGAAAAGGTTTAAAATTGAAAATAGGCAGTGGAATGAGAGAGGAAGAAGGAAGGACAGGGGGTTCGTGAATGCCCCTTTAATGGGACCACATTATTCACAAGCCCTTCAGGCCACATTCAACTGTTCAGTTGTGGCCCTTTGCTTGTCCTTGGTTTTTTTTCTGTGCCTCTTTCTTTTCCTTTCCTTTGGTATCCCTACACCTCTCAATTGCATATTTGCAGTTTTATTTTCAAATGCCACCCTCCCCCAACTAACTTTTTTCCTCAGTCCCCCTTTTCCTCTTTTTTCTTCCATTCCCTCCTCAACTCCCTCCCTCTGCTCTGTCTTTCCCTTAATCCCATTCATTGAAGTTGAGTGACAAACCTAATTGGAGTGCAGAGCGGGTCCAGTGGGAAACCAGACATGAAGGAAAAAGACATTCTCTTCTGCAAAGAAACATGGAAGACAGAGACAGTGATGGCCAGTCAAATAGACCAGAGGGAGAGAGGCAATCACAGGAGGTTGAAAGTAAGAGAAGGTTTGTATCTGTCCATGGGTGTCCATAAGAAAATAAAAGTAAAAAATAGCTTGCAAGCAACTGATATACTATGTAGGCTGAAATTAAAGGGGAATCCACTTTAAGATTCCCATTTTTTTGTCTTTGTGATGACCATCAGTCGGCCAAACATCAGGTTTGTTGTTGACTGCTTATGTTACCAGCTTATTTCCCATTATGCAGTTTTGCTTCTACAAAATTACGTATACCATTTGATCACAAGAGGATATTAGGAAAATATTTTAACACTAAAATATTGACTGACAGATTTTGGTATAAATATGGTAAATTCTGGGTGTTCAGAGCACTGTGTCATTGCCAGCTATTGTAGTGGCATATGAACTGTTAAACAAATAATGATCAGTGTCTTATTTAAAACAGTTTAAGTAAATCCTTTTTCATCTTGAGCAAGATTTTTCAACCAATCAGTTATAGTATGACACTAGATGCACAGTGGTAAAAGTTTTGCTTTTTTTTACCAGCGGATAACCACTTTGAGCTGTCCTACATGTTGTGCTGAAAATTACATTATACTACAAAGAATATTAAGTGTTTTTTTTTTGTTTATCAATTGTCTACTTTACATGGTCCAAGGTTTGACAACACAGATGCTACACATATGGACACTCTATTAATCATACCTTAGTGGTGATAGACTGAGTCTTTTTTTTTTTTTTTTTAGTTAAAAGCGAATACAGCTCATTTGACATCAACTAATCAATCTTTCATATGTGAGGCTGATATTTTTCATTTTTCTTCCTCCATTTTATATCTCTATTTACACGATAAAAATTACACAATGATAACAACTTTCTTCTCACACAATGGACATTTGTGAATGCCACAGGGTGCGACAGGGTAAAACAACTTGAATTTCATCCAAGATTTGCAATGAAAAACTAAAAAAGCTAAATAACCGTTCCATAATATCTGACTGGATTCAAATCTGGCAGTTCTTTAAAGAGAATCAGGTGCCTTATGCAGAAGACAAGGAAGTGAAGTTCGCCTAGTCAGCTGACAACGGAGCCCTGATGGATTGTTGATTAACTGAGAAAATAACAGGGTTTCAAAAAAGAGCATTTTAGCCTAAAACCATCTTCAAATCTAATTTTTGGTCTTATAAAGCATGTAATCCAAGGTTTTAATCACAGTTATTGCCGCTGCTGTTCCCTATCTCTGTCTGCTATTGCCTCCTCCCCTTGATCAATCCACCATACCTTGCAAGTGGTTATGGGACAGAAGGAATATTAGGAAAAAAAGGATGGAATCGGCCTTCAGAGATGCCTTTTAAGCAAGTAGCCCCTGAATTTAGACATAACCTTAAAGTTAGAGGAGCAATTCATTATAATGACAGCTAGTGTTTTAAATCAGAACAACAAAAAAGAAAAATCATCCAATCTAAGAGCAGAAGATCGAAGAAAGACAGTATATTGTATATTTGAGAGTACACTAGAGTAGTCTATAGGGCACAGTGCACAAGAGCAGCAGAGAGGAGTTGGCTGGCCCCAGTTTGGATCTTGGAGTGTTGCTCCCACTTTCGGATACTTTCCCACAATGTTTTCTACAGGTGACGTCTGGGAGCAAATTGGTGGGGTAACACAGGTATTTTCCATCCACACTTGTTAAGGGAGAGGCCTATAAGCAACTCACTGCCAGCACATCACGTCCAACGTTTTAACCCATGTGGTAGGACTGCAGCCAGCCCCTAGGCTCCTGTGTTTCCCTGTAAGATACAAACTGTTTATCTACCCTTGCTTCCTTGGTTTGATCCAAGATGTTCCTCGCCTGCGCTGTTCCATGGTTTTCTCTAGCCATGATAAAACAATGCTTTTTGTAGCATTGAATAATTTTTAACTATTGTGTAATAAAGTGGTTTACTACCCTTAAGCTTAATTCAGTTCCCTTGAGTTGCATCTGCTGGCAGATTGTTGACCCAAATTAAATCCTGACGAAGCGATGCATCTCCTCTGTGCATAACAATGGTTATGTATGTGTTGTGTTATAGTGCCTCAGCACACAGTATTTTACCTGAGATACAAGGATACAATTCATAAACAAAAAATGAACATTTTTGGTTTGTCATTAAAATGTTGTGTGCTTGATGTACTGATAATAAAGTAAAACTGTAATGAAGAGGGTGATTGTATTACTTCAAGTGTTTTTATTCAAGAAACCAGTTTTCTGCAAACTAGAAAGACTCAAAGGTTTATGGGGTTTTAGGCATTATCTCCAGCTTTGAAACATATTATTTTACAGGGGAACATAGTGTCATAGTTTTGGTTCTGTTCAAGTTCTGTCTCTGAGTTTTGATTGGTCTTATTTTGATTTTTGTGTTCTAGTTATCTTTGATTGTATCTGAGTTCTGAGATAATTCTTGTTTGCCCTCTTGTGTTTGTCTCCTTTTCCCTACCTCCCTTCTTGCCCATGTTCACACCTGCTCCCAATCTGCTAATTAGCCTGGTCTTTGTTTCTCTCTCCCATATATTCGCCTCCTGTTCAGTCACTCTTGGCTGGTTTGTCATCATTTTTGCCCACTTCTTGTGAATATTCTTGGCAGACATGGGCAATGTGGAGTCAACAAGTCATCTCCATGTCATGTATTTAATCTACCCACCCAATTAACCAGGTGAGTCCAATCTGCACAGGTTAATTCACGGTGAAGATTGGACTCACCTGCTTCAGTGGCTGGGTAGAACAAATACATGACATGGAGATGACTTGCTGACTCCACATTGCCCATGTCTGATTCTTGGTTCTCAGTTTTTGTGGATTTTGCGGATTTATGTTTTGGATTTTTGCTTCTGTTGGACTTTTGGTAAATTAAATCTTCAAGAAACCACAGGAGCTTCAGTTTGCATGTGGGTTCGGTCACACCTCCCCTCACTCTGACACATTGGAGGCTCATGGAATAAGGTACTGTTTTACTTAGATTTGGATATAGAGTTTTTTTGCGCTGCCCAATATTTTAGCAGATTCTCTGCTAAGTCCAGGGGAGCAGCAGATAAGTAATGCTGCACCTCAATTATAGCATCTGTAAACCTAAGAAAACTATGTATTTTATGGTATTGATCTCACCTGTTATGTATTTGGCATCAGTAAGAACTGCACCTCTTGCACAACATTATACCATGTATTATAGTATTGGATTTAGGCTTTCTAATAAACACTTTGAATGTACATTAAATTATTAACTGGCTTAAAATTGAAATATTTTCACACTTTGAAACACTCCATTGATGTTTGCTGCATGAAAGGATAAATCCAAAAACTCTAAATATCAAAAAATGAGAGCTGTTTATACCGTATAATATGTGTAGAATGGGGTCAATGGACGCTTGAGCCTTCTTAAATACAGATTTGTTTGTGTAAGCTTTGTGTATACAAAATGACAATAAACTTTGTCTAAGTATAATTCATGCTGTCATCTTTTGCATCCATTAGATGTGTCGCATTGCTCCTGTTGCACACAGACGCAACATGTCAACCTGCAGCTCCAGTCATTATCGCTAGAATTCCCAGGATTATCAGTTTCTTCCTCTCTCTATCAAAGTTAATTGTCCAACCCACACCCTGCTGCATCCCTGCCGCTTCACCTTTGCTTGTTGCCACCCCTTCTGAATGCTCCAGCACCTTTCTAAAGGTCACTATTGCAATGCAAACAACCTCTGATACTCTCAACATGACACTAGCGAAAGGCTGAAAGAAACTAGCATATTGAAAAGTCACTCTAAATATTTTATTTTCACAAACTGTTTAATAGCCATATTTCATATGAACTGGTGTCTGAGCTAAAAAAAAAAGAAAAAAAAAAGGTAAAAACCATGCTTTTCCTTCAAAGCAAAGCAGGGCCTGTTTATACTTTCATTCACAAACATACAATTTTCTCAATGATACTAGACTGCAAAGCTCATAACATTGAAAGAAACAATATCTTTGGGAAAAATTGTATTATATATTATCATTCACTATTTCAGCTTGGGAAATGACGGACAAACAGTAGGACATCAGTATATGTCTGAGTCTTGTTTTCATTAATCAATACCGGACAATGCTGTGGGGCTCACGCCACACCATGCCCATAGAAAAAAAAGAACTATGCGGTAAGACTCGAGGTGGCGCGTGTTGTGTATATATTAACAACAAATCGTGTAAAAATGCTAGATCAAGACATTGAGTTTCTGATTTTCAACTGCAGGCCATTCTATCTGCCCAGAGAGTTTAGTGTGGTTTGCGTTACTGCTGTATATGTGCCCCCCAGCGCTAATACAAAAGAAGCCATTAAGACTCTATATCAGACTATATCTCTGAGTTTCAATCTGAACACACAGAGGGCGTTTTCATCTTTGCTGGGGATTTTAACCAGGCTAACTCAAATGAGAAGCTACAAGACTGTTTTGAATGCTCTGATTGGAAAATGTTCAAAGCAGCAGGACCCTATGACAACAAAATAAATATGGATAAGTATGCCATGACTGTGCCAGCCTATATCAAAAAATGCATTGAGGACATCAGCATCACAAAGAACATCACCATCTGAGCAAAGCAACGACCCTGGAAATCGCTAAAAGCACGGAACTTAACTTTCAAATCTGATGATAGAGAGGCCCTGGAACAGCGCATGCCAACTTGAACTGTGCCATCAGTTCAGCGAAGCATAACCACAGCTGGAAAATCCAGGACCTTTTAATATGGGCAATCACAGTCTACAAGACACCCCACCCCCACGATAGATGCAGCAAACGCTGACTTCCAAAATGAACTAAATAACTTCTTTGGAAGGTTTGAAGCACTAAATAGCACTCAAGCAGTGAAAGCCGTTCCCACCACGGGGAAGGAGGCACTCAACCTTGACATAGGTGAAGTGAGGAAAACTCTGAGGAGTGACAACCAGGCCCCAATAACATACCTGGGTGGATGTACAAGGAATGTGCAACTCAGCTAGCTGGTGTCCTCACAGAGGTTTTCTACACCTCGCTGGACCAATCTATAGTAACAGCAGTCTGCCACCATCATTCTGGTCCCAAAAAAGCCTCAGGTCACCTCACTCAATGACTACCTGCTGTTGCACCGACTCCTATCATGATGGAGTGCTTTGAAAAGCTGGTTAAATAACACATCGTCTCCAGTCTCCCTCCAACATTTGACCCGTTCCAGTTTGCCTACCAATGAACTGCTCCACCGAAGACGCCATCTCCTCTTCTCTTCACCTGAGCCTTGCCCACCTGGAGGAGAAGAACTCCCATGTGTATACACACTGTGTATACAAAATGATTATAAAAGTTATATAATTCTGGGTCATAAGAATAACATTTAACACATAATAAAAACACTACAGTATGTAAAGCACACTATGTTAGCCTACAATTGTCCCATTTAGCAGTTTCCACAAACCCAAGAGGAGTCCTTACTGTGAAAGCGCTAATGGTGCATTTACAAGAGAAAAGTATGGGAGAATTATCCTGCCATAATGCAAGAGCACATAATTTCAATTTCTTGCACTCAAAACTTATAATGCTCACACTCAAAACATGCGCTCTCTCTCAAATATTTTCTCTTCTCTCTCAAATCTTTGTTTCTTCTCTCAGATTTAATGCTTCTTGCACAGATATTTTCTCCTCTCGCTTGCCTCCTTCTCTTCGCGCACAAACCACGCTGTGCTCGAGTCTCAAATACGCTCGCAAACCCATAGGCTCTGCTTGCGGATTTTTTTTGCTCTCTCTGGGATTGCAGTCGGATCGTTGCCTAGCAACCTTTCCAGCCAATAGAACGACAGCCTCAGAAAGGGTGCGCTTGTCTTACTCTACTGAGTGTGCCTGTGATAGGGCCTGCCATCGGAGTGGCAGGGCCTGCCATACTTAACTGTATACTTAAAATACAGTTAAGTATTTAAACTTTTTTTCCATTCACTTAAATCCTGCCTACCTTGTCATATTGTCAGTCAGAAGAACATCAAATGTAAATGGTGTGGGAGAAAAAAAACATGGTGCAAAAAATGCATTGATGTGGAGGTTTAGAGCATTACTACAGAATTTGATTTCAGTGCTTATATAGTTGGCAATGTGGCACCACTGTTATATGTTTGTAATCAATTAAATAACTGCTAAGTAAATCTATGAGAGCTCAATATATTTTTAAAGAACTAGTCTTTTATGGAATATCACCAAACATCAGAAAGACTAGCATAATAATAGATTAGAGTCAACCTTATTTATGTTGAAAGCAAAAGACATCAAAATGCAGATCACATACAACCAAAAGTGCTTAAGCAGTAATAAGACAACATATAGAGAAATGTTTACAGAACAGTGCATGGATTTATTTAAAAAAAATTGTCACTTAAAAGCAATATTTAAATTAAAATAAATCACTGCTTCACTGGAAAATACAGACTCACCTTCTGATAGTTTGGTAAAATAATTAGCTGTCAGAGGGTAGGCTGAGGAGCTGAGAAAGAATCAATTGCAAAGGAAAAGCAAAATCCTCCGGTTTATATTATAATCCATGCTTCAGAAGCTTGGGTGAGGTGGGACTTTTTCTATTGGCTACATTTTGAATGGTTAAATCGACATGCTTGACAGGCTTGAAAGCTGTTAAAGACAGCAGATATGTGTGGACCTACAATGAAGCTAATGTTGGTAATATAAATACAAATTTAGTCTATATTTGGTCTTTTGACTGTTTTCTTCTGTGTTTCTAATAGTCTTTGTATGCAATATATGAAGGCTATAGCTCACTCTTTGGGTTAACTATTCAACATTTTGAGTAGTCTTAGACTAGTAAATTGCTGCTAGTTTCTTTTTTCCAGTTTTAGGTCATAGTACCCAATCTGAAGTCTCATGTTACGCCTTAGAGCATAACTTCTTTCCCTAACTTGATTTCATTGCCATGATTTTTCTGAGTGTGTTGTACATTCAAGGCCAGTGGGGGAAACCTTCTTCTGCCTTTTGAAGTTTTCAGAACTGTTTGCATGAAATCAATCACGAGCACCTTTTTTTTTTTTTTTTTTTTCAAATCCTTCACTTCAAAGTGCTTTGCTGTCCCACTGCTGCTGCCAAGCTTGCCCCTCATCTTCATCTGTGCTGTTTAAAAACTGGCTTCTTAACGTTCTTCAAGATGATGATGATTTACAATTGCATATTGATGAAGTTATAAAAAAAAAAAAAAGAGTAACTAACTCTAAAACTGTGAAGTCTTTCTTGCTAGGAAGCTAGCTTTGTGTGTGTGTCTGTTTAAAGCCATTCAGTGATTATTCAACCAATGAAGCTATATTATTCTTTGATATAGTATTGTTAAAGTTTGTTTACACAATATTTACTGCTGTTTAATGCTATGTATTGAAAAGTTCATACTTTTGTTTCTTCAATAGTAATCCTTCAAGGAGTGTGCAATTTGGTGTTGCTGTAATTGGTCCCCTTTGCCAAATGTTGCCAATGGAGTGCCTCAAGCATTATGTGTGTTTATGTAATGCTGTAAACAGATGCATTTTGCAGGAGCATAAGAGGAAAAAAACAATAAGTGGATGCCACAGGTTCACAGAGAAAATGTCCCTCTGTTAATGCACAGCACTTTACATCCATTTCATTAATAGCTGACAACAAAGCTGTTTGCATTTCACATTATAAAGCAAGGACACAAAGTTGAAAATATGTGAAATATGAAAATGTGAAAAGGCATGCTGAGGAGCTGAGTAAGATGCATATATGCTTAGTATTCAGTGTCTCAACAATAAAAAAAATACATGTTCAGTTTAATAAGTTACCACTATTTCTGTGCACAACCATTCAAAAAGTGTCACAACATCTAATTTCCAAGACTGGTAAGTGATTTAGAACTCTGATTTGCTGTAAAAGTATGAGCACTGTTGAAGAGTATAGTGTATAAATATGACATTGTGCCGAACCACACAAATTGGGTCCATACAGGCTGAGAGAAATTTCAGCATTTATTCTTGAAAATGTCTACAAATAAATAAATGTACTTAATCAGATCGGAAAGTTATAACCTCACATTCACAAAACTGGTTGATGTAAAATGTCTACGTTTTTGCATGTTTTTTGTATCTTTAAGTTGCATGATGTCTGCAACTTTGTCTGAAATTAAAAAAAATAATTGGTAAATGTTTTTCAGCAATTGATTATTCAATGAGAGAAAAATATGGTATTATTGTTCCTCTTCCCATAGCGATGATTTAACTAGTATTTGTGAAAGAAGGTATCCAAATGGCTACCACTTCCCTGATTCATTTCTTTTCTGAAAATATGCCACAGGCGTTTTTGTAGCATCAGGTTCTCCTTGGATGTGTTAGTTCTAGCCCCCAAAGTCTAACCTTCATTTTTTTTTGTCTAGTGAAGGACTGTTCAGAGCACTGCTTCTTTTTCTTCAGCTCTGCTCCACTTCATTTGAGTCTTTTTTTACAGGCAGGTACAGTAATCATCCCAGCCTTATTTATTTATTTCTTGTGCTTTTCCTCACTCACCGGTAACACCTACAGTACAGTAATAAGAATTTATAGAAATGTGTTGAATTCTTCTGAATCCGGATCTCTAATTTGGAAGGTGATACTCTCAGAGTATGCAAAACAGGGAAGAAAAATCAAAAAGTATTACTAGAATTTATTCCAGTGATTAACAAAAGCATTCATATAAACAAACATACAGAGGAAGTTTTACCTGCTATGTTTTAGGCCTGTCTTGTGACCACTGCTTTTAAACAAGCAAGTGGCCTTGATTTAAGTTTTCCCATCTATTTATGCTAAAGCTACAACCTCTCAGAATGTGGCTCTCCCAAAGTCTATAGATGCTCCCTGAATCTACCCCCAGACCACATTGTTCCCAATTAATGTAACAGTAGAACCTCAAAGGTTGTCATA
>NW_015150555.1:483785-486419 GCF_000732505.1 Cyprinodon variegatus | reverse complement strand
AGAAGGGCTCAGAGGTTCAGGAGTGCGCAGCTTGGTCAGGGATTCTGATCAGGACAGGAACAGGCTGGTTCAGGGTGCAATCCACGGAGTGTTCAAGCAGAACATTGAGATTGGAACAGGGCAGGATATTAGGAACACTACCGAAAGTTAAAAACGCTCTCTCCAATTAACCAAGACAGTTACTGTACAAGGTATGCTCAGTGGATGAGAGAAAGAACATGATCAGGAGATCAGAAATACTACTAAACACTAAAGAAAATCCTCTTGCAACACTGGCCCCCAAGACCCAGAACATAAACTATGGCATCAGTAATGATCCCCAACTCAAACTGACATAAATATCCCCATGGAAAAAAAAATATGTTCACACATTTTT
The DNA here is from genome assembly GCF_000732505.1 of Cyprinodon variegatus. Taxonomy (NCBI): domain Eukaryota; kingdom Metazoa; phylum Chordata; class Actinopteri; order Cyprinodontiformes; family Cyprinodontidae; genus Cyprinodon; species Cyprinodon variegatus. The sequence goes on along the minus strand of NW_015150555.1, from coordinate 486,043 downwards.
CAATATCATCAATTTCTATTTATTCAAAGATTTATAGTTAATTAATTTTATTTATTTGAAATGTATTTATTTCAGAATGTAGTGTAATTTAGCAAATGTTTTATTTTATAAAGCTACATGATGAATACGTTGACTTTAGTTTTTTTATTACCCGTTATAAGCATAAGCATATTCATTATAAGCTCCTTTTTGTTTCATTTTTTCAAATATTTAAATAAGGAGGTGGATTCTTCTTTTGCTTCCTGTAAGGATTAGCAGAATACATCTGCTTTGCGGAAACTCCATTCATGATGACCAATCATATCAGACTATTCCCTCTAGCTGAGCTCTGTTTGATCTTGTCACTACCTGATTCATACCAGAAGCATGATCCATACCATCAGCTCATATGTACATGTCAAAGCGGATATTCATCAAGGTTGCCATAAAAAATGTAATTATGGTACCAAAAGCACTTATTTCTATCCTTTAATCTCCACAGAATGCTCAACTGCTATAAAAGCTAATTACTTTTCTAAGCCAATTAGATACATTTTTACATTTTCTCCATTAAATTGCTTGAAATCATTACTGGACATTCTGAGAGCATTTCGACAAAATGTGATTACTCCGTTTAACTCTGTATTTTAGTTGTTTCTTTCTAATTCTAAATAAATTAGCTTCAGCTTTGCCCCCTTTCTGTACATAGATGTTGCAGGGTGACATTAAATTTAAACAGAAAAAAAATAATAATTGTGTTTTAAAACCTCCAAAACTGTCATTTAGAGTACTGAGTGATTATTTTAAATCTTGAACATGCGCATTGTGTAAAAAGATGAATATCATTCTTTTCTCTAGAATCTGATGGTTTCTGTTGGCTGTTCTTAGTTATGTGTGTGATCTCCCCATACACTCAAACATACGAACAAACTATCCAGGAGTTTTAGTATGTGATGGCAGCACAGAAATGAAATAAATTTGAAAGATAAACGATCTATATATATTCAGGGAACTTGTTTTATCGTTTAAAACTGGAAATAAAAGAGAAACAAAAATGCGGTAATAATTGTGTTCTCTGTTTATTGACCCAAAGTTTTCTCTGTCCTTCCCAAGCCATGTGTTGTATACAATTCATTCATTTTTCTGTCATGCTTTATTCCTGCTTGGGTCGCAAGGGGTGCTGGTGCATATCTCCAGCTGTCTAGGGTGAGAGGTGGGGTATAGCCTGGACAGGTTGCCAGTTCATCGCAGGGTAACACAGAGACAAACAGGACAAACAATCATACATTAATCATACAATCATATATATATATATATATAAAGCACAACAGATGTGTATATATACATATTAACATATATTAAGTTATATAAAGTTATTACACCTGCATATTTGTATGAATGTCAACAACAAAAACCATTATGACAACACTTTCTAAAGAAAAAACTTAATTTCATGCATAGGTTCATTTTTTGAGCATAGATGTTGGCCTTCTGAGGCTTTGTGAAGGCAAATCTGTCTTTTGCAGTGTCCAATATTGTGCCACAAACGTAAAAAAAAACAAAAAAACAATATGCCAGTTTAATAATGTAGAGGCTATTGGTTCCTAATGTCCAAAACCATGATCATGGGACATGGCACAGCACATGCTATCCATAAAGGCCCCAGAAACAATCCACCATCTCACAGCAGGGTGTAAATTACTGGCAAGAAATTAGTACATGGAACATCATAATCAAGTGTCTGGTATAGTGTACAGAAACATCTGTGCAGAATGCAAATTTGAGACCCCCAGCGTAAAAGGGGAACCACCTCCCAAGGTGGTGGAGAATGACAATGAGATTCTATGGGACTTCTACATACAAATAAAATGAAAACAAAATGGTTGTGGCCCACCAACTGGACATTGTGATCATTGATAAGAAGCAGAGGACAGACTTGGTGATCGATGTGGCCATCCTAAATGATGGAAACATAAAAAATAAAATAAAAAACTGAGAAATTAGAGAAACACCAGAAATAGAACTTTATTGATCTCACAATGGAGAAATTAACTCTCTGCATTTAACCCATTCCCATGGGGAGCAGTGGGCTACCACTGTGCAGTGCCCAGGTAGCAGTGTGTGGTTCAGGTTCTTGCTCAGAGAGCCAGACGGCAGGCTGTGGGGATCGAACTGGGTACTAGCAACCAGGAGTTTGAGGGATGCGTAAAATAGGACATTCCCCTTAGTAGCTACTGTAGCTGCTTTTTGTCCAAAACTGTTCTGTGTAGGGAAGAGTC
>NW_015150555.1:444287-482432 GCF_000732505.1 Cyprinodon variegatus | reverse complement strand
CAAAAGGAAGTATATGTAGAAGGACAGAACATTAAAAAGAACGGGGACTCACCAGTTGCCTGGTGGGGAGTGGTGTTGTAAGAGTACAGGAGCTGAGGCAAACAGTAGCTCCAGTCTCGTTTCCGAGAAACTGGCAAGGTTCGTAAGAGATTATGCAGCGTTCTGTTGAAACGCTCACACTGTCCATTGCCGGCGGGATGGTAAGGAGTGGTCCTAGATTTCGTAATCCCATAAAGATTACAGAGCTGCTGGATCAAATTGCTCTCAAAATTTCGACCCTGATCTGAATGGATGCGGGCAGGCACCCCCAATTTACAAAACCATTCAGTTACCAGAGCCTGAGCCACAGTGGAGGCTCGCTGGTCACGAGTGGGTACGGCAAGCGTGTACTTGCTGAACACATCCGTCATGACCAGAACATCTTCTACCCCAGCCTGGGTTGGTTCCAAGACCGTGAAGTCTATGGCCACGATTTCATTAGGCCGAGAAGCCAGCAAATGCCCCATGAAGCTATGGGTGGCAGAGTTAGTGCCTTTGGCCACCTGGCACCTCTCACAGGATTGGCACCAATGTGCCACATCAGAGGACATACCCGGCCAGTAACACCGCTGCCGCAACAACTCCAGAGTCCGTTCGATGCCCTGATGGCCATGTTTCTGATGGGCTTCTGTTAAAACCTCTTCTTTTAGTACCGCTGGTAACAGCAGCTGACAGACGGACTCAGCACCGTCTGGCCGGAGGGTCTGGCGGTACAAAGTGCCGTTCCTTTCCACCAAACGATCCCACTGACGGAGCAAAGCCAGCGCGGGTGGGGTGAGCAATTTACGCTCAGCAGGGGTTGGTTGTCGCTTTTCCTCCCAAAACTGTAGGAACTGCTGGATAACAGGGTCGGTCTGCTGCAGCCTACAGATCTCTGCAGGGGCATGGTGAGGAAGGGCTATGATGGTAGCCTGTCCTGCCTCTGCTTTGGAAACCCGCAGAGCTTGCTGCAGAGAGGCCGGGAGTGATGTACGCGGGAGCATGGCTTCCATGTCCTGCATACTGGGAGGCTGCTGGCGAGAGAAAGCGTCAGCATTCCTATTGACCCTCCCTGATCTATATTTGATTTCAAAGTCAAATGCGGCAAGCTGGGCTGCCCAGCGTTGTTTGGTGGCCCCAAGCTTAGCCGATGACAGGTGGCTGAGGGGGTTGTTGTCCGTGTAAACAATACACTTCTGACCAAGCAGATACTCCCTAAATTTTTCGGTCATGGCCCATTTAAGAGCCAAAAACTCCAACTTCATGGAGCTATAGTTGGCCATATTGCGCTCCGTGGGCCTTAGGCCCCTACTCGCATAAGCGATGGGCCTTACCTTGCCGTTCTGCTCCTGTGACAGGACCGCTCCTAGGCCACCAAAACTGGCATCAACCTCCANTTGTGTTTTAAAACCTCCAAAACTGTCATTTAGAGTACTGAGTGATTATTTTAAATCTTGAACATGCGCATTGTGTAAAAAGATGAATATCATTCTTTTCTCTAGAATCTGATGGTTTCTGTTGGCTGTTCTTAGTTATGTGTGTGATCTCCCCATACACTCAAACATACGAACAAACTATCCAGGAGTTTTAGTATGTGATGGCAGCACAGAAATGAAATAAATTTGAAAGATAAACGATCTATATATATTCAGGGAACTTGTTTTATCGTTTAAAACTGGAAATAAAAGAGAAACAAAAATGCGGTAATAATTGTGTTCTCTGTTTATTGACCCAAAGTTTTCTCTGTCCTTCCCAAGCCATGTGTTGTATACAATTCATTCATTTTTCTGTCATGCTTTATTCCTGCTTGGGTCGCAAGGGGTGCTGGTGCATATCTCCAGCTGTCTAGGGTGAGAGGTGGGGTATAGCCTGGACAGGTTGCCAGTTCATCGCAGGGTAACACAGAGACAAACAGGACAAACAATCATACATTAATCATACAATCATATATATATATATATATAAAGCACAACAGATGTGTATATATACATATTAACATATATTAAGTTATATAAAGTTATTACACCTGCATATTTGTATGAATGTCAACAACAAAAACCATTATGACAACACTTTCTAAAGAAAAAACTTAATTTCATGCATAGGTTCATTTTTTGAGCATAGATGTTGGCCTTCTGAGGCTTTGTGAAGGCAAATCTGTCTTTTGCAGTGTCCAATATTGTGCCACAAACGTAAAAAAAAACAAAAAAACAATATGCCAGTTTAATAATGTAGAGGCTATTGGTTCCTAATGTCCAAAACCATGATCATGGGACATGGCACAGCACATGCTATCCATAAAGGCCCCAGAAACAATCCACCATCTCACAGCAGGGTGTAAATTACTGGCAAGAAATTAGTACATGGAACATCATAATCAAGTGTCTGGTATAGTGTACAGAAACATCTGTGCAGAATGCAAATTTGAGACCCCCAGCGTAAAAGGGGAACCACCTCCCAAGGTGGTGGAGAATGACAATGAGATTCTATGGGACTTCTACATACAAATAAAATGAAAACAAAATGGTTGTGGCCCACCAACTGGACATTGTGATCATTGATAAGAAGCAGAGGACAGACTTGGTGATCGATGTGGCCATCCTAAATGATGGAAACATAAAAAATAAAATAAAAAACTGAGAAATTAGAGAAACACCAGAAATAGAACTTTATTGATCTCACAATGGAGAAATTAACTCTCTGCATTTAACCCATTCCCATGGGGAGCAGTGGGCTACCACTGTGCAGTGCCCAGGTAGCAGTGTGTGGTTCAGGTTCTTGCTCAGAGAGCCAGACGGCAGGCTGTGGGGATCGAACTGGGTACTAGCAACCAGGAGTTTGAGGGATGCGTAAAATAGGACATTCCCCTTAGTAGCTACTGTAGCTGCTTTTTGTCCAAAACTGTTCTGTGTAGGGAAGAGTCCAAAATTCATTACGTTTTTAGACCTGACCAAATGCTGTCAGTACTACCAAGTATCTACTCACATAAAGTCAAACAGTACAAAAATTCGGTAAACACATCATGGTGACACAAAGATAAGGAAAATGTGGGTGAATTTTTATGCCAGACATGATGACAGCATAGCACTCAGTAAACCATGACAAAGTCTGGAGCTGCTGGTACAAGCATGGCTAAAAGGAGGTGTTCAAAAGTATCGATCTACTTCTCAAAAGGATTTTGCTTTCTGCAATAATTGTGACCCAAATTTCAAGGCCAACTGTTGAAATACTTCTAAACTGAGGATTCACTTGATTAAGCACTTGGCTTTTCCTAATGCTGAAGAGTACAAAACTTTCGGCAGCATTAAATCTACCACAACTATTCGAGAGGTTGGCGCTATTAGCATCAGCTGATCTATTAGCTACTTGTAGTCTGTGGTCAAAAATAACTTCCAAGATCCAATAAGGCAAATAGCACAGCATTCTGTGTGTGATTTTTGGAACTCTGAAATGTTCAAATCTGACAACAAACTCCATCAGGTCTCAAGGCCCATCTCACTCATAATACTCATCACTATATCTGATGACTCTTCCCTTATCTTAAACTCTCTCACACACATACTTTATTAAAGTATGACACAAAAAAACGTCCAAAACCTTCATCTGCTGACCATACAAAATACAACTTTGCCTGAAAGTACATGTCTTTGCCATGGCCTAATTAGAGTTTCTCAGGGAGGGGACTCAACACTCAACACATACTAATTGGATGTATGTTTGTGACTGTTTGAGACTGGCTAGATAGAATACTGTAGATACAGTTAGTGGTAACACAAAGGGCCTCTTTTATTGTTTGTATCTACATTGCACAGATATTTTTTGCATACTCTTACAAGTATTCTTAGCATGTTTTCAAAACATTGCAATCACATTTTATACTGCATGTGTGTGAAAATACAGAAGAGGTAGCCAGTTGCAGTATCAAATGTTTACTGTCAGCTGGCAAAGTGAGCATGCTTGATATCTTATGCTATCTAAATTAATTTCTTTTTGTTTATTTGATAAAGATGACAGATCCAGCCATCAAGTGTAAACATTTAAGTAATGAAAAGTAATTAAATGCCTCAATATTTCCCTATGGAAATATCCCACTGGATTTGAAGGAAAGAGGTAATGGAACAGAAAGTGAGCAGTAATGGATATGACTTTCAAGAAAATATCCAGTACAATTAATGGGTAAATATGAATAAATAACTGCATTTGACTAGTGATTTTTTTTTATACCTATGCCTGTTACTTTGGCTGATCAGGCAGAATACATAGAAATATTGGATTAAATTAATCTCCTCTAAGAATCTCTAAGAATGTATTTATTCAAGAGCAACTATGCAAATTAACAACACCTAGAAAAAGTACACTATTAATATTATTTCCCAAGAGAATCCCAGATTGTTCATGCTTCTTTGCCATTTCTAAAAATTGTGTTAAATCAGTCATGCCTGTCTTTATTCATGCTGGGTCAGATCCAGACCTTTGAAAAAGGAGGCAGGGAAAACAGAATGAAGCGTTAGCAGTTAGTCAAACCTTGTAACCAACAAGGTGCCGGAAAAAGACAGTGTGCTATCTCCCTGATTAATTTTGATTTTCAGCCGATCAGGTCCAAGCTCTTTCACCTCCAGCCTCTCTTAGTAAGTTGTCCACTCAAAAGTTGCTCCACACAGCCCTCGTGAACATGCATGGCCAGAAGGCCCCTGGGATCGACAGGCTCACCAGCGAGTCCAATACGACATCCCATCAGAAGACTTGGTGGATGTCTGTAACGAGAGTCTGGCCACTAGTTCACTTCCACTTTTATGCCGAAGGGCAGTCATCATCCTTCTCCCAAATAAGGGAAACCTGCAGTAGATCAAGAACTGGGGCCCTGTGTCTCTCCTCTGCACCGACTACAAGATTCTCTGTAAAGCCTTGGCAAATTGGCTGAGAGAAGCTAGGGAGCAGGTCAGCCACCGGAATCAGACCTAGTGTTTCCCCTGCAGTTCCATGGTAGATGGCATTGACCTAATTCAGCTCTTAAATTAAATTTTTTTCCGGTTCATTGGGTTTTTCGAATGGGCTTGATCACCCTAGATCACGGAAAGGCGCTTGACTGGGTCAAACACAGCTTTGACTGGAGAACAACTGAGAGGTCCAGTTCATCGCCGGTCTGATCGCAAAGATCAAGGTGATGTACAGCAACACCCAGAGCATGCTAAAGAATAACAGTGATCTCTGTGCTCTCTTCACGCTGTGAAGAGGTGTTGGGCAAGGCTGCACTCTGTCTGGGATGCTCTATGCGCTCTCCCTGGAAACTTTGCTTCTAAAGATACGTTCCAATGTCCTGGGTTTAGTTTTAATAACAAAGTGCTGAGTATGTCATTGTTTTTATTAGAAATCAGCAAGATGTTGACCAACTGACTGAGATAACCCATAAATTCTCTATTTTATCTGCTGCTAGGGTGAACTGGGGCAAAAGGGAAGCTTTAGCCATGGGCAAATGGCACGAAGGGCTCCCGCATCTTCCTCGAGGAATTTTAAGGAAAAAAGATCGTTTTAAATATTTTGGGCCGTTTTTAGGGAATAAAAACATCGAAAAGAAGAACTGGGAATATGTGGAACAGATAATTGAAGCCAAGCTGGCAAAGTGATGTCCTACAGAGGAAGGGTCTTGGATGTAAACCACCTTATCGCATAGCAGCTGTGGCACAAGCTTTCCTGTTTGGACCTACCGTCTGGTTTGTTGGCCAACATAAAAGCCAAGATTACCAACTTCTTTTGGAACAGGTTTCAACGGGTGCCACCGTCTGTGTTGTATTTACCTAGAGAAAAGGGGGGCAGGGTCTTGTCTACCTAGCCGGAACAATGGCAGCTTTTTGATTACAATTTGTTAGAAATACCTTTCAGGGCCCGCTGACTTAGTGTGGAGGGATGTGGCCAGCTGTATTTTTAGACGCATTAGCAACCTGGCGCTAGATGCTGCTTTGTTTTTAACAGATTTTAATCTTTTTAGAGTTAAGGGGATTGCCTATCTCTTATCAGGGTGTTTTTTAATCACTTGCACTCCCCGTCTGTGGAATGCCCTCCCAGACCACCTTAGGGCCCCACGGACGGTGGATTGTTTTAAGAATGGATTGAAAACTTTCCTTTTTAGAATTGCTTGCAAATGCTGATTTTTATATTTTTTTTATAGGCTATGTATGCCTTCGAATGCATTGATTTTAATGATTGTCTTTTTACTCTGTTTTTAATGTTATGGTCTTTGTATTGATTTTAATGATTGTATTTTTACTCTGTTTTAATGTTATGGTCTTTTAACCTTGTTTTAATTTTCCCTTTTTTTTTTAAATGTAGCACTTTGATTTTTGAATTCAAATGTAAAGTGCGTTACAAATAAAATTCATTAATATTATTATTATTATTACTTGCCCTGTTTAATTTAAGACCATCCCAAATGTCAAACTCTCTGCAGGATGTCAGTGGCGTCGCAGGTCCAGGGATGTTGGAGGCGCTGCACCATTCCTCGATGACAACGGTGAGACGGCTGGTGGAGACTGCAGAACTGTCCCTCTCCAACATTAAAACCACAGGTTCCATGATGATGGTACATTCTGCCAGGCTGGTGCAGCTCAGTGGAGAACTTTATACAAGTTCCAATTAAAAAAAAAACTTACTGGTGATCTCCAATGGAGGATTTTACACAGTGCCATGGCCACAACCTAATTTTTGTATCCATTATTAATTGGGTTGTTTTAAGTAAGTCTCTCTTCTGCGGTCTATCTGAAAATGTGTTCCACGTTTTTATGGAATGCATAAGACTAAAGAAAATTTGTAGCCTTTTAATAAGGGTTTTTTTGTCATTTTGGGACAGTTTTTACAAATGCTCCATTTATAGGAGGAGTTTGCCAGAACAGAAAAACAAGCCAGAGGCCCACATTTTTTAATCAGTGAAGCAAAGATGGTTTTAATAAAATGTACTGTGTCAGAAGGAGATTTACAATATAACAAGCTCCTCATTTAAAGGAGCTAAAAGGCTGATTTTTAGATGAAATTTTTTTACATTGTGATTTTTAACTGACACATATAAATATCAATAATTGATTATATTATTGGATTTTGCTAAATAAAGCATTGTTAAAAGTTAAAAGGTGTTGCTTTAAGGGACTACACTTAATTAAATTATTCTTATACCATTTCTCTCTCTCTCTACAATCTTCTCCAACTCCATGACTTGACCAATCAATCATCCACACAAGAATGTGGCGTCAGTCCCTTTCATCTCTGGGCACAGGAGAGTTGCGCCCCAGAATTATCAATCCTTTTGAATTGCAATGGAGCTACTGCTCAAGTACAAATTTTAACGAGAGTGTAAGGGGCAAAGATTTTTCACGCCCCAGAGTGGAAATACATCACAAATCTGACCATGAACAAAACAGCTTTACTCGTCATTAAAGATTAAATATTTATATTACACATCTAAAAAATATATTATCATATATTTCAAAATAATTTAATTTTATAATTTATTCTTTCTTTTTTAAGTCTTTATCAGGGTCATTGGGTTAATGGCCCTATGGGCCAAAAATTACACTGCAGCTCTTTAAGATGTTTTATTTTACAATACATTTTTTGACTCTTTTTCCATTTTTACCTGTTTATCTAGTAGTAAACACTATAAGAATACCCAGTGATCACTTGGCATTACACTAATTTCAAGAGGAAAAAGACTAATAAGCTAATATGTTTATCTTTACAGAGAAATACACCATCTGCATAAGGATTTACTTTATTTTCTATGTCCCTGCATTTAATTACTGGTTTGCCTGATTGCTGCAGCTAATTTTTCAAAAAAGATAGCAAACAATGGGGGTGAGGCGGGCTTCCTTGCCTAATACCCATCTGCATATTAAAGTTTGAAGAAGTTAAAATATTTGGATAGTTTCAGCTGATGTTGGAGGAAATCTTGGACATCAGGTTTGGGTCTTTCTCTCTTTTCAGCCCCATAAATACCGAATTCTCCCATTCTATGGGCTGATATTTCCACATGGTCTCCTTCATCTTCCTATTCTCCCCGGACAGTTGCAACATCATTTCTTTAATTTTTTTAAATCCTCCTTTAGCACATCTAGCTGAGCTTAAATGAATTTGAGGGATTCCCTCATACCCTGCAGCGGACTTTGGAGAGCCTGGAGAGTTGGGTCAAAAAGTGCTTTAATGGGCAAAACAAAGAAATAAAGAGCCAACAAATCTGAAGTCACACAATTCAATTCAGTTTATTTATATAGTGCCAATTCACAAAACATGTCATCTCAAGGCACTTTACAGATACAATTCAACCAGGTCATACAGTCAAATTGATTTAAAGTTTTCTATCTAAGGAAAACCAGTTGATTGCATTGAATCATTGACTCAAACGCAACCCGTCACACTAAGCATGCTTGCAGCACAAGAAAGAGGAAAAACTAAATTTTAACAAGAAGAAACCTCCAGCAGAACCAGGCTCAGTGTGAGCGGCCATCTGCCGAGTCCGACTGGGGTTCAAGGAGGCAGAAGCAGAGATACGAAAAGCAACTGTAAAAGGCGGTGCCGTCCAGGAAACATGCAGGACACTTAAACTCTTCAAACAGTTTATTATGGTGTAAGTGGTCGGACACTTGTTTGGCAACTACTTTCTCAAGAATTTTAGATAAGAAAGGAAGATTGGATATAGGCCTATAATTGACCAAGTCATCGGGGTCAAGAGACAGTTTCTGAAGTAAAGGTTTAATTACAGCTACCTTGAAAGCTTTAATATAAAGCTGAAAGATTAATCACATCTAAAATGGAGGAGGACATCAACTTGAATGCTTCATTAAATAACTTGGTTGGAACTGGATCTAACATACAAGTTGAAGTTTTATAGTTTTGCTAACTCTGAAAGTTCAACTGGATCAAAGAATGCTAAACCCGGTTCAGATTCTATGTCTACCTCAGATGCTGCTTCACCTTCCAGAGATAAACCAATTAGAGGAGTGCTAATGCTTTTATTTTCAATAAGATCAATCTTATTTTTAAAGAATAGAATAATTACTGCTGCACCCTGGGTTGTCAGGGTTTTGGAGGACTAATACATTTAGCCAGATTCCTAGAAAGAAGAGCTGCACCATCTAAAGTGGGATGGATGCCGTCTCTCCAGGCAATCCACAAGCATTTATACACTCTCATTTTGAGTATTCAGCCAGCAGCAGCTCCACTATTTCTCAAGAAGAAAACTATTGGTTGGCACATATTCATTATACTCTCAATTACTTAAAATCTAATTTTGGCATGGTTCTGTCCTTTGTGGACTTCTGTTGGGGTTTATTTTTGATTTTTCAGTTGCATTGGGATTTTATGTTTGCTTTGTGATTGGTTTATTTTTTATTCTGTGTCACTGTAGTTGTTTTCTAGCTGTACTGTATTTTTTGTGTTGCTCTCTGTTGCCTCCTTGTACCAGTCGCCTTTCCTTTGCTTCTAGCTGCTTCCACCGACACCTGCTCCTTTTCAGCTGATTGGCCCAGTCTTTGTTCCATCTCCCATATATACTCCTGCTGTGCAGGCCCTCAGTGCTGGTTTCTCTTCATTACTCTACTCTTCATATGTGTTTAATCAAATTTGTTTGATCCATCACCCAGCCCTATTTTATTTGCAGTGGCTTCAGATGTTATCATCCCAATAAATGGTTGTTATTAGGGATTATCAGTCCCATAGAATGGCTTCAGTCTCCCTCCTACCTATTAGGCACATAATGTTATAACTCACTGAATCCTAGTCCTAAAGTATTAATCAATCTATTTATGTGTAAACTGAAAATAATTTTCATTCCTCTTCATGTAATGTGAAAAACAAATATCCGCCTATTGCTCATAACAAACAATCCAAACACAAATCTCATATCCTGTCAGCTGAGTTGTAAAATACTCTCCATATAGACATTTAAGGCTCTCTGTATTAATGTCACTCATACTTAAATAAGATTCTCATCAAAAGGACATGCAATGTTTATTTTTAAAACCTAATGTGTCTAACGGACCTAGTGACACTCTGAGTTTACTAAAAATAATACCTGTTCCCAACCAGGTTAGCTCTGGGGAGAATGTTATAACGGAACCAGAAACACGGGTTGAGTAAACTCTTTATGAAATGAAAGTCCGAGCGTTTCCCTGACTTAAGTTTTGGAAAACTGATTCACGAAACTAATTACTGAGAACTCTAAGTTTACTAAAGCTGAAATCAGTGAAACTCTAAGCCTCTTTTTTACAAAGAGAGTTTCACAAAGAGAAGAGTCCTTGGTGCGCCTTCTTGATGAGTTTGGAGCAACGGTTGGAAAGGTAAGTTCCTCAGAGATGTCGACCCCCAGAAGCTTAAAGCTGTCTATACACTCAACCACTGTCCCCTTGATATGGATGGTGGTTGTGGGTCAGGTCTGCTAAAATGGCTGAGGAGGGAGTAGAGAAAGGGACTCATCACACAGCCTTGTGGCACTCTGGTGTTTATGGTGATGGTGGATGAGAAGTGGTTGTCCAGCCGGACATGTTGGGGCTGACTGGTCAGGAAGTTGAGCAATGAGTTGCACATGAATGAACTGATGCCGAGGTCTATGAATTTGGTAATGAGTTATGACAGTGACAGGGTTAAATGCTCAACTAAATTCTGTGAACAGCATTCTGGCGTTGTTGTTCTTATTGTCCGGTGTGAAAGACAGAGTGCAGTGCTATGGAGACTGCATCCTCTGAGCTCCTGTTCTGCCTGTATGCAAATTGATGGGGGTACAGTGTTGGGGGAGACAAGATCTGAGGTGAGTAAGAACCAGCCGCTCAAAGCACTTGGTGTTGGTGGGGGTGAGGGCTACTGGACGCTAGTCTTTGATTTTTGATGGGTTGGAGCTCTTGGGGATCGGAATAATGGCGGTAGACTTGAAGGAGGGCGGTACTACAGTTTGGACCAGGGACAGATTGAGGATTTCTGTAAGCACTCCTGTCAGCTCCCCAGAGCAAACAAATGCAATCAGGACCTGCAGCCTTGTCAGCTTAAATCCTTTTCAGAACCGCTCCTAAGTCAGTGGAGAGGAGAGTCAGTGACTGGTGGTCTGGGGTTATGGCTGCATTGGTTGCAGCTGTAGTGTTCCATCTCTCGAAATGAGGATAAACGTTGTTGAACTCACTGAGGGAGGAGATGGGGTACGTGTCAGTGGTGCTTTAGTCCGTGAGAATCTGAGGGCCTTGCCACATATGCGCAGGGTCAGAGTTGGAGGAGTGATTTTCCAATTTCATTTTGTAGTGTTGTTTGGTCTTCTTGATGCCCCTTTTCAGCTCAGCCTTAGTTGCACTGTAAGCCTGTGCATCCCCTGACCTAAAGGTGATATTGCGGGCCTTCAGCAGGAGCCAAACATCCCAGTTCAGATGGGGCATACTGATCGAAGTGTCAGTGCTGCAGTGTATTCCATTCTGTATTCCTGAATTCCTGGTGTAAATTGTTCTGTATTTTTATTTTGGTGGAGTTAGATTGTGTTTTAAATAAAAACAAATGAAGAAAATAGCTGTCCTCATAGTTTTTTATTGCATTTTAGGCTGAAACTTTTACAGATAGTGTAGGTCCTTGTGTTTTGCATCATCAGGAGGTTTAAGCAAGTTAGAAGGTTCTATAGAATTAGAAATTATGACCCGTTCTTTAGAATGCATATGTTTTCAAATACAAATTGTCAAATTCATGTACTTTTTAATGCTTCTGTGTTTTCAAAAGAAAGTGCTTAAGTACTTTCACTTGAGTAAACTTGAGTATCAAAAATAATGCAACTGTTTTTGGCATTTACTTAATCATAATTAGTTATTTTAACACAATTGTTTTATGTCCTACCCTGGTAACATGAAACAATTGTGTTAAAGTAACTAAATTTGATTAAGTAAATTATTTTTTAACAGCATAGTTGAGTACTTTGTCCATCACTGATCATTTTGGTGATTTATTTTCACACATTTGTTTTCTTCGTTTAGTCTCACTAGTTTGCTCAATAATTTTAAACTGAATTATGTTTAACCAGGAGTTAAGTTATTTGAAAGTAATGAATTCATTAAATGTGTGTTTAGAGATAACTGTTGGACAACGATTGGAGCTTGATTAATATTTAGATATTTTGTCCTAACACACATCCAGTTGGGTGTTTGTTCATGAACAAGATATGACAATCCAAAAGTTATTTGTGTATATAACATATTTGTGACCATCGTTGCTCCCATCGGTCATTAGATATGATTAGGGCAGGACAGCATATCAACCAGGAAAGTCTGAAAACTGCTGTAGGAGTTCTGCATGCAGCACCTCTGCTCTGCCTATATTGGTTTTTATTACAGCAGCAGAATTTTTTTTTAGTCTAGAGCCGCTCAATCAATGTAGATTTGGAGACTATTTTTAATTGTGTGTCAGAGAATATGTTTTTCAAGCGACTCATAATAATTATTGCCAGAGATGAAGATAATTTATGTTCTCTCATCCTCACAGAGCCTAAATAAACCAGTCATTAATTATTGTTAATATTTAAATTAAAAAATTACATATGTTAAAATTATGTTACCACAAAACAGTATCAGAGTATGTATCTAAAGCTTTTCTTGACAAGACACCCTGGAGGCCAATCAGACAACTTAAACCTGTTTAAAGAGAAACCAGTTTAGCTATTTAAACCATATGTAAAACACCAGGCACAAAGCCAGTTTTGCAACCTTTCATATTCAAAGAGTCTCCTGCCCCGAGTCCAGCTAAGTAAAAGTTGTTTAGCCAGGCTTCTCTACTATATTATATAATATAACTTTTTAACAAAACAAAATATATTATTTTTGTTAAATATCTGCCATTGGAAATCTGTTGTCATCTTAAACAACAGTTTATTTGTATCTTTAACTTTTAAAAAAAATATAAAATAATTAAAAAAGATGAAGCTTGGATTTTTTGTCTATAGGTTATGATTCTATCTAATTTCCAGGCTAATTAAACTGAAAACAGCTCAAAAAACATATTTCTGGTGCTTTTCTCTTTCTGTTGTGAAAATTCAATTAACACATTATGAATAAAAATCACTAATACCTCTGAAACTAGTATTTGTTACAAAAGTACATTAGTTAGTTTTTATATCATATTTAGCCACTATTAAGAGTCATTGTACAAAGAATCACATGCGGCTCCAGAAATGCAGGTTTCAGACCCCATCACTAAGCAGACTCCTTCCTGATTTTCTAGGTGAATATTGTTACTTAACCATCACATGCAGTATCCCTTGAGTCATACTTGCTCTGCAAGTACTTTCTGATTAGTTTTAATTTGGAAGAGGATTGCTCTACTGTCACTCCTTTGACAAATGTCACTTTGCTTGACTTGCTTCAGGCTGTGGTCAGACATCTCAGGGGAAATTATTCTGCTGTGAATTTCAGTGAATTTCAAGGATCAGGATCCGTTTGTTATACAAGTTTCCAGTTTTCTTTTGCCTAAGGCTACTGGGTGTTAGAATAACTCTCTCAGCAAGGGTGACATATTGCCAACTTCACGCAATACAAAATGTGCAAATAACTAAATTAAATCTAATTTTTTTAGCATTCAAGCACTCTTTCTTAATCAAGTAAAATAAATATATTACAGGATGCCATTTTGTAAGACAACATCAAATATTGTTCTAAAAATGTAGTTTCACTGTATTAAGTGTATTGACCTGTTGCCCTCTCAGAGACCTTTACAGAAACAAGTCATTCAAATCATGAAGACAAATTGATTGAAAGTTTTCCATTTTGGTTTTTCTTTGATTATAGTGAATTCTATTTATATTGAGGCAACTTTCTGTAATTGAAGTATTGTTTTATATTTGGACCATATACTGTAGTGGGTAGGATATTTGAGTCATTAAAGCTCAATCAAGAGAGAAGTTGCTTTAAACTAAAGCCCTTGTCACCTCCTTGATGATTTAGCCAGCGTATGACTGACGTCCCATAATCTTCTTTCATATGTTGTATATATATATATGTATTTTTTTCAGTTTTCGGCATTGTTGTGCCATATGCCATGATCAAACTTTTTGGACATTGGGAACATATTTCATCTTGATAGGATGACCAGAGGAGAACAAGCAGCTTTGGTGAATAACAGCTGGGGGACTTCTGCAGCCCCCCTTTTCAGCCAAAGCAGTCACAGGCCAGTCACATGGAAGCCACCAGAGGTGTGAGGTGTGAAAAACCACCCCCCTCTGTGAGGACAGAGAAAACCAGAGAGCACACAGAATTCTCTCTCTTCTGCTCCAGCCCTTCCTTTCCTCCTGCTCCCTTTGGCTCCTGCTCTCCTTGCCTTGTCTCCCTTGCCCAGGGAGATGGGGTCTGCTGTGGTGGAGATGCAGGCCCCAGAGGAACCAGATCTCCAGAACCATCAAGGATAAGTCAGAACCTTTCAGAACCAAACTGCTGCAAACAGACCTTTTGCAACACATTTCTCTTGAGTTTCATAACTTATAGAGCCAAACTGGATGAGAACCATGCCCTGGGTGTGAGACTGAGGGGACCCCTGCTGAGAGACTGAGACAAAGAACCCCTGAATGCAGAGCTGCAAATGGATAAAACTCAAGCTTTCCAAATGGACATGGAAAAAGGTTTGCAGGTCTGGCATGATTAGGGACAGAACCAGCAATATGTGTTTTGATTATGCTAATCATATCGTGTGTTTACTGCTGAGTAAAGACAATGCTAATTGATGCTAAAGAATGGACTGCATGTTACACGATGCTACAGGAACATGTGTTTAGCTGTTGCTAAAGCTTAGACAAGCTTTATTCACTAAGGATTTAAACACTGATATAACATTAGTGTTTATGTGTTCCTCAAATGCTCATTAAATTTCCATTACCAAGTATGACCAAGAGTCATTTAGTGGAATCCTGATGTCTATTCACTGCTAGCTATTTCAAAGAGGGTAAAGAATCATTCAACTAAAGGTTTTTGGCTCTTAATTAAGCAAATCATTTAATAAAACATGTTTTATTTACCGCATGGATTTTCATTGTGAATTGGTCTGAAAACATTCCAATTTCTTTAAAATTAGTGAAAACCTAATTTGATCATATAAACCCATCTTGTAAACTGTAATATGTTTTTCAACCGTTTTCCCCTTCTTCTTTGAACATAGTAGTTAGTTTAGTTTAGTTGAGTTTTACTAGTCTTAGTTGAGAGTGTTAAACTGAAATACGTTTGACTTGGAGCTGAATGATTTTTGTTAATAAACTCATATTTTGAACAGAAGTTGTTGTGAATTTATTCCATGTATGTGCAGAATTAACTGTTTGACCATGATTAGTGCTTGAATTACTCTTTCATCTATAGTTCTAACACATAGTTAGTAGGACTGTGTGTCATAAACACTATATAACAGCTGAAATAATATCTGATTAAATAAGATATTTTACCACCCCTACAGGGGAGGGCAATAAACATCTTAAAGTATCAGAAACATAAATTCCCAGCGGGCTGGGAATAGAAAAGAACATAAAATCACAACAGCGTATACATAGAGTATTCATAACACTTACATCCAATGACAACCTAACTCATGCATAAGGTACAGAAGTGTACAGTAATGCTCATGAAATGTCACAAGCCAGTGTCCTGACGGGGCAGCAATACATCCGGAGGCACCCGGCCTGCATAAAAAGATTTAGTTGATTGCAGTATTAACCTAACTGCCATTTAACGCCCACTAAAAAAATAAAGAATTAAAAAAAATAATAATCCTTGCAGACACAGCAAATTCAGCTTCATGTCTTCTAGGAAGTTTGCTGGTCGTGGCCGTTGACATAAATGCATTGAGGAGCAATCACTCTCACCTTCTCGCTCTCCCTACCATGGGGAAGTCTGGAGGTGTACTCCCCGGAGTCTGGGTCCTGAAGGAAGAGTGGGCCGCGTTGTCCTAGGTCTTGGCAGGGGCTGTTGTGGGGCCTGGGTGGCCTGCTGGCACTGGGGCTCTCATTTGTGTTTAGGTGGGGCTTAGACTGCTGTAAAACAACATCTGGATCACATGGCTCATTCAGTGACGGATCATAACCTCAAAAGCTGCAGAGTCTGGTTTTTAGGAAGTGCAGCTTGCAGGGAACAACAAATAATAAGTGCTGTATATTGAGGTTAAAAAATAAATCAAATAAGGCTTGCTCATATTAAGGTAACACTTTTGTCAAAAGTTAAAAGGTTTATTTAAAAAAAAAAACTCAGAGTGTTTTATCATCTTCTGTTGCCTTGCTTTAAATAAGAGTCAATTTATTAATCAGTTTATTGTAAATTGGTTAAATGAAACTTTATAGATATTGCTATTGTTAAGAACTTTCAAGGGCCATCTAAGAAGCTTTCTATCTTGAATTACCTTCAAAGTCCAGGAATCTATGAATTCTTACACACCCTTAACAGGAGTGAGATGATAATGAGACTTTGTAAGAGGAATGACTTGATGTTCCTTCTTACTAAATTAAGGGTGGTGACCAAACAGCGCATATGCAGTGAAAAAACGAATGCCTTTGTCTCACTGATGGCCCCCTGGTCCTCTACTGTTAAGAGATTAAATGCCATATTTGTTGTTTAATAGGATTGCTTGGCAGAAACTAGATTATATGGTGTGAGCGGTAGTATTGTGGGTGGGCTTAGGGTGGCAGTTTTAACAAGATTGCTGGCACAATGTTAATTATATTCTCTCCTAGCACAACATCTCTCCATTAGGGAGAATTGTTTGTCTAGCATGTAGTTTCAAAAATGTTATACAGTGAGAGGACAATTTACATATTTGAGACAGAGTATGCAAAAGTAATAAGACCATATTTAGGGGGGCAGGGTTGGGCACGGGAATAAATTACATATTAAATTTAAGATGCCAAGAAATATATAAATTGCCATTATTTAATACTGTCCTAACTATTTGACTGTTTCATCCCAATAATTTTGCAATCTGTTCAAAATTAACATTAAATTGGACATTTTGGGTGAGTACCTACAATTCAAGATTAACAAAGATCAGGAAATTAGCTTACATTTACCAAAGCATGAATTAAAGTTTAATTCACCCTATATGAATATATAACCCCAACCCCAAGTTGTTTTTTTGAAAAATGCCAATACCTTGGCATTGTGTTTCCAAGGTAGAGAGCACTTCAACAGCAGGATCAGCTCTAGTTTGACACAGAGATAACTTTTTTTTACTCTTGTATTAGTTTGGTGCATAGTAGTGATTGTTTCAACTATTCCACATTCACCGTGACTCCTCCTAACATGATCCGCCATGTACATGTTCTTTGTCCTTCATTGTCAAAATATGTCAGTTGGAATCTGGCTAGGTCAAATCCACAGTTGAAATTGTATCAAACAGGAAAAAAACATCAAGAAGATCTGGTTTATCAAAGATACAACTGAATAATCACTGATTGGTAACTTACAACATAATTTTCACATATTCTGAAAAAGAATACAGTGTCATTTAATTATTGGATACAAAATGGTTCTTCTACTTAGGATAGGCATAAGTTAAAGAATCCTGTACAGGGATGATTCTCAGAAACTAGTCCATGTATTTGATCCTTCGAGGCTGGACTATTGTAACTCTTCACTACCAGGAAGTCCAAAAACTGTAGTCAAAAGCCTTCAGCTGATCCAAAATGCTGTAGCAAGAATTCTTGTGACAATTAAAAACAAAAATCATATCTCTCCCATTCTAGCTTCTTTTCATTGGCTTCCTGTTAAATCCAGAATGGAATTTAATATTCCCCTTCTCATTTATAAAGTGTTAAATCGCCAAGCTCCATCTTATATCACAGATATTATTATTCCTTATGTTCTTAACAGAGCACTTTACTCTCAATCTGCAGCCATTTTCTGAATTTGTGCTGCTATAGGCTTAGACTGATGGGAGGACATAGTGAGCCCTTTTCATCATTCTATCTCCATTCTGCAATATTTTTTATTTCAATCTCTAACGTGATGCTCTATCTGCTTTTTCTCAGAGTAGCTTCCCCTGGATAGAGGTGTCAGCTTTGCTGTTATGGAAGCAAATCGTTACCATATTTAAAATGAAAAAGCATTTTCAGAAATGCATTTAAAAAAAAAAATGAAAAAGCATTTCTGGAAATGCTTTTTCATTTTCAAATTTTATATTTCAAATTGAATTTTGGTATGTATTTGTTGGCGAACATTTTGAAAAATAAATCTCAAATGTCTTTCTTTTTCATTTTAATTAAGTAAAAGGATGAGCGGTGTTAAAGAAAATGAAAATACAAAAAGGATTATTGATTACTAATTTCATTTATGAGTCAAACAATGCAGCCACATTCTCCAAAATGAAAAAGAATTTCTGAAAAAGCTTTTCATTTTAAATATAGTAATGATTTGCTTCCATATGCTGCTACCATCAAAGCCTTTGTTTATAGATGTTGAAGCTTGGCCTGTTTTTCAATGTAGTCCTGTTTTTCTGACTGACTAACTTTATGTGCTGTCATTCATCCTGTGACATGGGAGCTGGCTTGGAGCTTTTCTGCCTGGATGTGTGCCTCCTGGACAGGGCCACTTATGGAGCTGGTTGACAATTGCCTTTTGGATCTCTGCATCTTTTTCTTTGTCCACTTCAGACTCCTTGAACTCCCGTTGGCCAAGGCAGATGGCCGCTCACACTGAGTCTGGTTCTGCTGGAGGTTTCTTCCTATTAAATGGGAGTTTACCTGTCCCCTGCACTGCAAGCATGCTTTGTGTGAGGGAATGCTTTTGAGTCAATGAATGCAATCAACTGGTTGTCTTCAGATAGAAAACTTTGTGAAGGGCCTTGAGATGACGTGTTTTTAATTGAGATTATGTATATAAACTGAATTAAATTGAATTTAGAAATTGAAAGGTAACACTTTAAGGTATGAAAATCACTGATCCACTTATATCCTCAATGAGTTCAGGGGTGTAGCCCTTACAGATAAACAGGTTACTGTAGGGGCCTTGCACTTTTGTGGTGATCAGGCGCGCTGGAAGCTGTTTCAAGCGAGGGGGGCTGATGGCTGGGTTGGAAAACATGTGATGTCATTATGTTGAGGGCTGTGGCTGACGTTTTTAACATAATATTGTAGGCCTACATTTGTCGCCAAAAACTGCCATTTAAAATGCATCGGAACAAAGCATGAACATTTTAAACTTTATTTCTTCTCTTTTAATCATTCAGAACAAACAGCAGCTCCCAATCAACAGGATCAAAAATACTTGAATGAAACATGGCCTAAATATAGCCTAAACTGAGCATTGAACGTCTTGAAAGTCCATTCGACTATGGATATGGGGAATGATTTCATATCTGAAACAAAAAACACACACACACAAAAAAAAAAAAAATAATTTCATATTTTATCATTAAATAGCTTAATACAGACATAATATTTAGTGATATGCAGCCTTATTCTAGCGTAGACTTCTTCAGCCACAGGACTACGATGAATAGGCACAGCATATAGAAATAAATAAGAAATAAATAACGCTAAATAAATGCTCGGCGGCAGTATAGGGGAATTAAAACCATTTCTTACCTCGAAATAGTCAGAAATACGTTTCTGCTGCCTATTGCTAGCCATGCCTAAACGAATGTGAGGTGGCGGAAGCTTCCGGGGGAGTAGCCTAGTTTTTTATGAAATATTAAAATAATGAATCATTAGTTTATATTTTATACACAGCCCATCATTATAATCCCATATCAAACACCGTCTTTTAAAAAATTAATACATAAATAATTTCATGTTTTTAAGTACAATATTATGTTACTCCACAGCCTCCCACCATGGGGGGCTGATGCTATGACGAGGGAGGCTGCAGCCCCCGCAGCACCCCCCTTCCCGTGCCACTGGTGGTGATATTCAGACCTGGTATACCCTTTAGTATTCTTGACACACTTTAAGATCTTTGTACTAAATTCCGTTAATAAACTTTGTTGTCTCAATAATGTCATCCCTGCTCTTTTTGTACTCATTTTCTTTTCAAGAATCTACTCTCATATTAGGATAGAAATTTTAAAAAGGTGCCATACATGTGGCTATGAAACCCACAAGTATTACTCGTCTGTATATTGAATACATATCTATTTTTGTGCTTATCTACAGTATCTCACATGAAAAATAATTTAACTCAAGAAGCACACTTTGGTAAAGGTAGAAAAAGAAATTAATTCCTAAAAGACAATTGGATTTTATCCGATGGATATGAATAATTCAGTTTTATTGTAAACAGTTATATTTAGTAAAAAAAAATGTGGTACTCTATTTTGAACAATGATGGTTAGTTTCTTCTATAAGCTAAACTCCTTTCCCACTTTGACCTAGTTATGAATTTACTTTGCTGCCTTATTCATTTAACTTCAGATGAAAGCATGTGCTTAACCCATTTATCGTGGACCTACTCACCACCAGTACAGATAATTCCCTTTTTACATCTTTAACTGTGCCACTTATTGCTTTTCCATGCTGTAGTCATAGTAGATAAATCACAAAGACAAATCTATGTGTCAGCAGAGGTCATTGCTCCAGATATGCAGATATGCATGCATTTTAAACCTGTCTTTCTGTATTAATAATTAGTGCACAGCTTGCCGGTGTGCTCTTTGATGTGGCTGCTGCTACTGCCTCTGAGAGGGAAAAAGGTTTCCTTTGAATTAGACTTATCTGTCATTGCACTAAACCATGGAACCCTCTGGATGCACTCCATAAGAGTGAGGATTTCAAACAGGTGATACAGTTTAAACTGTGCAGCTCATAATTCTAAATCAAAACAAGGCTGCTCACGCAAATACCCAGGAAGCCCTAATTTCTTTTGATTCAGATAAGGATAAGTAGGTTAGAAGGGCAGTATATATTTAATACAATTAGAAAGTTTGGTTTTGTTTCTCTCTTGGATTCAGCTGCTATGTAGTGCTTGTTTTTAGGATCAACATGCTTATAACCAATGTATTTTAACTTTGTTCTTATGTTTTTTATGTTAGTTTTTATCCCTAATGTAATTCCAGATGTAGCTAGGGTTTGATTCTAAGATCCAAATTGAAGTTAGACTTATAACACACACAAGGATTGAAAGCCATGACAATAATGTAATAAATCTATAAATCGCACAACTTTGCATGTTTTCTAATCCATACCAAAGGCTTTGTTTGGGCTACTCTATAATGCCTTGAACTCCGCACTAATCCAGACATTTTCAATTGTGAAAGCTTCCTGGATGGGAAATAAAATGTCTTCAAACTTGGAAAATTAACTTGGAAGTCCAGTTTTTTTTTTTTTTTTTTACTTTTTAAGTTTTCTGGAATGAACCGCCACCTTAACGTGAGGGGTTTCAGTGCCTGGGTGATCCCAGAGGCTATGTTGTTGGGGGCTAAATGCCCCTGGTAGGGCCTCCCAAGGCAAACAGGTTCTGGGTGATAGGTCAGACGAAGAGCGGTTCAAAAACCCTTATGACGAGGACCACATCGAGGCACGTGAAGTCGCCCGGTACGGCGGAGCCAGGACCCTACCCTGGAGCCAGGCCTGGGGTTGGGGTGCGTCGGTGAGTTCCTGGTGGTTGGGTTCTTCCTCGCGGGACCTGGCCGGGCCCAGCCCGAAGGAGCGACGCAAGGCCATCCCCCAGTGGGGGACACCACCTGCAGGGGGAACCATTAGAGACCGGTGCAAAGAGGATTGGGCGACAGCCAGAGGCGGAGACCTCGGGGACCTGATCCGCGGGCGCTTAAACTGGCTCTGGGGACGTGGAATATCACCTCACTGTCGGGCAAGGAGCCAGAAATGTGCGGGAGGTGGAGCGATACCAGCTAGAAATAGTTGGGCTCGCCTCAACACACAGCCAGGGCTCTGAAACCCAGATCCTTGAGAGAGGCTGGACTCTCTTCTACTCTGGAGATACTCGCGGGGAGAGGCGGATCGTGTGGATGGGGCTGCTTGTCTCCCCCCAGCTCAGCTGTGTTGGAGTTCACCCCGGTAGATGAGGGTTCACTACGGTAGATGAGAGGGTCGCATCCCTTCGCCTTCGGGTTGAAGGGAGGACTCTGACAGTTGTTTCGGCCTAAGGGCCGAACAGCAGTACGGAGTACCAGGCCTTTTCAGCATCCCTGGGGAAGGTGTTAGAAAGCGCCCCTCCTGGGGATTCCATCATTCTGCTGGGAGACTTCAACGCCCACGTGGGAAACGACAGTGACACCTGGAGGGGTGTGATCGGGAGGAACGGACCCCCAGCTCTGAACCCGAGTGCCGCATGTCTTGGACACTCGAGTGAAGAGAGGGGTGGAACTTTCCACCGACCAGCAGCTGGTGGTGAGCTGGATATGCTGGAAGAGGAGGAAGCCTGAAAGACTCAGCAGGCCCAAACGAGTAGTGAGGGTTTGCTGGGAACGTCTGGTGGAACCCTCGGTGAGGGACGTTTTCAACTCCCACCTCCGGAAGAGCTTCTCTAAGGTTCCGAGGCAGGTTGGAGACATGGAATCCGAATGGGCTATGTTCTCTGCCTCTATTGTCGATGCAGCTGCCTGTAGCTGTGGCCATAAGGTTTGGGGTGCCTGTCGTGGTGGCAATCCCCGAACCCGGTGGTGGACACCGATAGTAAGGGATTCCGTCAAGCTCAAGAAGGAGTCCTATCGAGCTTTGCTGGCTTGTGGGACTCCTAAAGCAGCAAGCAGGTACCGTGAGGCCAAGCGTGTCACGGTCCGGGCGGTTGCACAGGTAAAATCTCGGGCCTGGGAGGAGTTCGGAAAGGCCATGGAAAAAGACTATCGGTTGGCCTCAAAGCGATTCTGGCAAACCGTCCGGCGCCTCTGGAGGGGAAAGCAGTGCTTTGCTAACACTGTTTTCAGTGGGTGTGGGGAGCTGCTGACCTTGAAGGAGGATATTGTCGGACGGTGGAAGGAATACTTTGAGGATGTCCTCAACCCGAGAGACACGCCTTCCATGGGGGAAGAAGAGACGGGGTGCTTGGGGCTGGATTCGTTCATCACCCAGGCTGAAGTCACCGAGGTGGTCAAAAAACTCCATGGTGGCAAGGCTTCGGGGGTGGACGATATCCGTCCTGAATATCTTAGAGCTCTGGATGTTGTCGGGCTGTCATGGCTGAAACATCTCTTCAACATCGTGTGGAGGTTGGGGACAATTCCACTGGATTGGCAGACTGGGGTGATGGTTCCCCTCCACAAGAAGGGGGACCGGAGGGTGTGTTCCAACTATGGGGAATCACACTTCTCAGCCTCCCCGGAAAGGCCTATGCCAGGGTGCTGGAGAGGAGAGTCCGGCTGATTGTCGAACCTCGGCTGCAGGAGGAGCAGTGTGGTTTTTGTCCTGGCCATGGAACACTGGACCAGCTCTACACCCTCTGCATGGTGCTTGAGGGTTCGTGGTAGTTTGTTTTGTGGACTTGGAGAAGGCATTCGACCGTGTCCCTCGTGCTGCCCTGTGGGGGGTGCTCCAGTAGTTTGGAGTCAGGGCCCTTTATTAGGGGCCATCCATTCTCTGTATAAACGGAGCAGGAGTCTAGTTCGCATTGCCGGCATCAAGTCGGACCTGTTCCCAGTGCATGTTGGACTCCGACAGGGCTGCCTTCTGTCACCGGTCCTGTTCATAACTTTTATGGACAGGATTTCTAGGCGCAGCCAAGGACCGGAGGGGGTCTGGTTTGGGGACCAGCGGATCTCGTCCCTGCTTTTTGCGGATGACGTAGTTCTGCTGACTCCCTCCTGCCAAGACCTGCAGTGTGGGCAGGGGCGGTTCGCAGCCGAGTGTGAAGCGGCCGGGATGAGAATCAGCTCCTCCAAGTCCGAAGCCATGGTTCCCAACCAGAAAAAAAGGTGGCTTGTCCCCTTCAGTTTTGAGGAGAGTCCCTGCCTCGAGTGGAGGTGTTCAAGTATCTTGGGGTCCTGTCCAGTAAGGGAAGAATGGAGCAGGAGATCGATAGACGGATCGGTGCAGCTGCTGCAATAATGCGGACGCTGCACCGGTCTGTCGTGGTGAAGAGAGCTGAGCGAAAAGGCAAAGCCCTCAATTTAACCGTTGTTGTACGTTCCTACCCTCACCTATGGTCATGTAATCTGGATCATGACAGAAAGAATGAGATCCCGGATACAAGCGGCTGAAATGAGCTTTCTCCGCAGAGTGGCTGGGTTCTCCCTTAGAGACAGGGTGAGGAGCTCTGTCATTCGAGAGAGGCTCAGTGTAGAGCCAGTTCTCCTCCACATCGAGAGGAGTCAGTTGAGGTGGCTTGGACATCTTTTTCGGATGCCCAGTGGACACCTCCCTCGGGAGGTGTTCCAGGCACGTCCCACCGGGAGGAGGCCCAGGGGACGACCCAGGACACGCTGGAGAGACTATGTCTCTCGGCTGGCCTGGGAGTGCCTAGGGCTTCCCCCAACAGAGCCGGAGGAGGTGTCTGCGGAGAGGGAAGTCTGGGAGTCTCAGCTTAGCCTGCTGCCCTCGCGACCCGGTCCTGGACAAAGTGGGAGACGACAAGTACGAGTACTTTATTGGAATATCAATGACAATTCCCTAAAGTATGACATTTACACCAACAATAAATTAGTTTTCAACCTTCAAATAACATTTTCCTAACTTTTGTGATTATAATTTGACTTACAACTAGTTAAGTGACATCTCTGTCATTGCATAAGGGGTTCTGTATAACTTTCACCGAGACTAAGCAACTTTGAGAAGGTTGACAGTAACCCTGCCACACAAAACAAGGCATTAAAAGTATTCCCATTTATTAATTTAGCCCACATTTTGTTCAGGACACTACCTAGACAACCAGCATTTGAATGATGACATGAACATGTCATCACTGGTCAGATCTTCAATCAAATGAAAAAAATCAAGAAGAAAATAACACAGCATTCAGTCAGGTATTAGCCTTCAGTTTGGAACTCTTATTTAAGAACCATCAGCAGTTGAATCAGAAAGCTTTGTTCAGATAACACACATAAAATAATCTATTCTACTTATTTCTCACCCAAGCAGAGTATTTATTTAGCATCAGATGGAAAGGAGAAAAGAGGTTTACTTGTTGACTCGATGGAATGGAGGGGGTGGGGGTTCGGTTATATTCAGTCCCACTCTGAAAATGTGGGTAGAAGTTTCGATTCGGCTCAGGAACACAGTCTGCTCATCCAACAGGCAGCACTCATAGAGATTTTGGTTATACTGATGGAAGCAACAGAAGGACATTTTACAGGGCTAAATTTTGTCTCTCACAGTAGCCTGAGAATGGGTGCCCGTTAAAGCAGTGGATAACTTTGCAGCAGCAGTTATGGGGGTGGCAGCACAGTGCAAAACAGCAGCCAAATCATTGTCCAGTGGTTTTAGAGTTCAAGACAGAACCAGAAACAGCATTGCACAGGTCGGCAGCTCCTTGGCATAACAGCAATAGGGCCTGGCTGGGTAGTTTTCTGATCTGCTTCTGCAGGGGGATTCACAAAAAATTTTATCAATCTGGTTTGAAATTCAGGAAACAATACACTATGTTCAACTCTTTTAAATAGTAGCCAGAAAGTAGCCTGAGTCGGCCAGGAAACACAGACTCTTCTCTGGAGGGGATTTGTTGGCCATGTACATAGCCTAAGCTGAAAACGTGTCTAATGTCTTCTGAGGCCCGAGAGCCACAGGCAAGTGGGAGTTGAATGAGGGTCGGGGGTTTTGTTAACCTCTGTCGCAGAAATGTGACATCACGGGGAGTCGTTCCTGCTTATATCATTGACATCTGGTCCTCAACAGCACTGAACTACTGAGATTTTCAGTCTGCTCATCAAATGATGTTAGTCATTAGGGGTCGAATAAAAAGAGTATTATAAAGATATGTATTAGTAAAAACATAAAAAATATCTATTGAAGTTCCAAAAAAGTTTAAAAAAAGCAATCTACTGAATTGTTTTTTAATATCTTCCGAGTTTGAAGATGTTTCGCTTCCCTTTCAGGAAACTTTTTCAATTCAAAATGTCAAAAATAGTGTTGAGTTTGAGTTCCTTATAGAGTGGACCAAAAACAAAGCCTTGTTTTGGCTTAGAAAACAGGCAAATTGAACCGGACGAACGGGTGCCCTTAGGAATCGGCAGACATATGGGTTCTTTGTTAGCCCCCTTAATTTCTTTGTTGTTGTTTTTTTTTTATTTTTGGAATGACTATTACCTGGATGACTGAGAATCTTCACCAGCATCTGTTTAAGTTCTGCTATCTACTCTTATATTCTTAATCATTTTTATTTTTACACTTCATTCTATAACTTTGCTGTCACTTTTGGTGGCAGCCTATTTCTATTTCTCTGTTGAGAGACAACGAAAATTTGTATTTGCTTATTATACAAATATTTCTTTTCATGAATGAAACATGTGGTGAGAACAGTTACCCACTGGCCAGTGCAGCAGTTAGATACCATGGAAACTATGGTCAACCCTCTGGCCTCCTGCGTGTTCTTGCATCCACATGAATCGTTTTCTCCTTTGTAAGGACTATCCACAGCTCCAGTTCCCCATGCTTGTACTGTCTCTGCACCTCATTACCCCTGGATCATCCTTTCTGTACTAAGATGTGTTCTTCCTATTTTTTTCACCTTTGTCTAACCCTTCCTTCACTTTCTCTTTTCTTGCCTTGTCTATAACCTGCTGACACTTAAATGTGCATGCCCTGTTTTTGGCCAACCATTATCAGCAAGGATCTATTAATTAGTGAGGGTGTGATTCCATCACCATGTAAACAGAGAAGGGGGATCTGGAGTCAACAAGTCCTCTATGTCATTTATTTGTTCTGCCCAGCCACTAAACCGGATGAGTCTAATCTGGTTTAACCTGTGCAGAATGGACTCACCTGGTTGAGTGGCTGTGCAGATTTAATACACGACATAGAGATGACTTGAAGACTACAGATCCCCCATCTCTGTTCGTTAGTAATAATCTTTGTCTTCCTGTCTCGGATAATCAACAAAATTTATATACTTAATTTCCAGTGCCTGCACGGTAACATGGCTGTATTGTTTTTAAGAACTTCCTACCCCTTACTGTTGCTCCCGCACTCTCTTTTCTTCAAACACTGACCTTTAACACATTCACAAGTCATCATGTGAGATCAT
Organism: Cyprinodon variegatus; assembly: GCF_000732505.1. Taxonomy (NCBI): domain Eukaryota; kingdom Metazoa; phylum Chordata; class Actinopteri; order Cyprinodontiformes; family Cyprinodontidae; genus Cyprinodon; species Cyprinodon variegatus. The sequence goes on along the minus strand of NW_015150555.1, from coordinate 455,322 downwards.
GTTTCCATCATCACATCCATCGTGTTTCTTTCTGCCTTTTATCTGCCTCCACATCTGGGGGTTCTAAAGGCCTTGTTTACAGCCCTTAAAGCTTTCCTTTTTACAGTGTGTTTAACGGTTCCATGTAAATGCTTTGCTTCTCTTATAATTTGGTGTATCTACTTATTAAAGATTATTTTTTAGGATCTAGTGGCCCTTATTTTGTTTTTGTTTTTCTTGAAAGTATGCAGAAGGGAAAGTAGAGAGGGCGAGACATTCGGCAAAGGTCAGCAGGGCCGGGACTCTAACCTGATGACCGGTAAATTGTAGCCTGACGTAGTCCTACTCAATTCTAGTCAGAATATGAGTCTGATACTGCTCCATAGAGCTGTGATTATGGGGCGTGTTTCGAACGAACCAGGAAAAAAAATGCCTCTGCACTCAATTGGATAGACCTACAACGAATAAGAGCAACGGAGTGCGTGACATATGTTAAGCGATGCATAGTTGTTGTCAACAAAAATCAAAGCGTGCAGTTGCACGCCTAGAATAAAAAGATGAGCCTTGATCGCGTTTCTCTGTTCCTCTTTTAAAATTAATTTGCAGTCGATATCTTCTAGAACAGACCTAATAGCAGAATCTACACACCTCAGCTCTCCAGCGGCAGCCATTGTTGTTGTCTCCCATGCGCGCTTTGGTCACGTGGTTGATTACATTACTGTTGATCATCTGTCCATCATCGTATAAAGCCCGCCCTGACAATTTGATTGGATCGCCAGATATTGTGCTAGCATACTCGCGCTACTATGTAACAATGCCAGACCGAACTTCCCGACCTCAAATGTTGTGGGCGGGACTAAGTTCGGAATGGCACCCAGGCTAGGTAAAGGGTACATGCACTCTACATTCATGCCACAGCAGCACCCTTGATATATATTTTAATGTCTTCATTTTATCACAAATTAAATCTATTATTAAGATTGTTATTTTCTTTAAATTAATTCAATATGAATGGTAAAAAGGGGCCAGAATTACAGCACTGTAATGGAATGCTGTTATTTCTTTATAATCAATGCCATATGTCAGCACAAAGTCCAGACTATGAAAATAAGAATTCAATTGTCTATGCACATTTTTAGGCAAATCCAACTGAATCAAAGAAAGCCTTAAAAGCTCCAACTGAACTATCCCTTTTAATGTCAGCATAACATTTTAAATAATGGCTACAACATTGGCCTTTTTAGTATTTAACACTAAAGATTGTTTCTACTCCTTGTCCTTGCCAACAATTTATGGACAAGTACAAATTTAAATTAATGGAAGAAGTTGACTCCTTTATAATAGTATTATCCTATTACCAAAGCCAGGTTTCATTGAAAAAAATGTATTAATTTAATTGTCACAGGTCAATCACTAACAGGCTCTTTGAGAAAGGAGATATGTTTAGCAATAATATATATATATATTATTTTTTTTTTTGCTCATTGCGAGTTATATAATAATAATAATACTCCATCCATCCATCCATCCATCCATCCATCCATCCATCCATCCATCCATCCATCCATCCATCCATCCATGCATCCACCCATCTTCTAACACTCTTATCCCAAGTGGGGTCGTGAGGGGTGCTGGTGCCTATCTCCAACAGTCATAATAATAATAATGATAATAATGTTTTTTTTATTTAGTCCTTTAGTTTTAGTTAGTTATTAGTTAGTTATTTTCTACCCTATTTCATTCTGGCCATGGACAACACAGTCTGAATCAAGTAGGCACAACAGTGCAACTTTGTTACTTTATTTACCTGTATTGTGGTAAGAGAAAAACATTAGAACAGTCAAAATGTCATTAATATGCAGCTTCATTTTCTTGCTCCTCTCAAATTTAGCCACCCACAATCTCATACAGTAACAAGTCACTTTTACACTTTTCATTGCAGCAGGCTCCAAAATTATCTTTACAGAAACAGAGTGCAGAAAAACTAAACACATTGTAGGTTATAATGGTAAATACCTAGGCCTTTAGTTTACCTTTACCAGGTCAACACAGAGCTTTATTTTAACAACAAACAACTTAGAGAAGCATATAAGGGTTGACAGATTTTGCATCGTTAGTCTCCAGTGTTAGTAAAGTTGGTAGGAGTGGTATTGTCTAACTTTTTGGTTTGACAAAAGTGTTTTTTTCTGACTTTGGATCCAAATAATGCACACTAGCAGGACATGAGGCAGGAAGATCTACAAATCAAGTATTCGGGCCAAAGTCTTACTATCTGAGATTACCTAACTTGGATACATTATCAAAATAGAAGAAAACTCTTCTCCTTTAATATGACTTGAACAAATGTAAGGCTGCTCATCACTGGATTCTTTTTTGATTACGTACATGATGTGTGTGAATTGGTTACCCTGTGGTGACAATTTTCCAGGAATATGCCACATTTTGTTGACTAATATGTACATGTGACCAACAACTGCTCCCGTTGAAAGGTTTTTTTGATGACCATTAGGTTTAAGACTTAGGTGTGCATTGAGTTTGGGTTTAGGGTAAGATATGTGTTAGTGATGGTTAGGTTTTTTTTTGTCCATAGAATTGAGTGCAATATTAATGGAAAGTCCCTGCAAGGATAGTGTGACATACAAAAGTCTGTATTTATATAAATGTTAAGACTTAACATTGACTTACATTCATTTATTTATTGCATGCACAGTATGTCTAACCCTGACATTCACCCTAAACCTACCCATTGCCAGTATATTCCTAACACTCAGGGTTGTTTTAACAGCCATCTTAGATTCAGTCTTAGTTTTCTTTAGGTTGAAAACTTATTAGTTTAAGTCACATTTCAGTCAATAGGGTATGTGATAGTTTTGGACAAGTTTCAATCAACTAAAACTCAAAAAGGTCTTACTCTAATTTTAGTTTCATGTTGCACTTAGAAAAAGCTAACCATTACAAATTCAAATAACCAGATTCTTTAACAGACTGACAGCTCTTGCCTAGATACTACAATTGCTGGAAATACAATGCTACTGTTCAGTTAATCATTGCTGTTGGGCAGAAAACGGATTTATAGAATTCAAATGAAACTTTTTTTTATGAATTACTGTCCTACTTTATGCAAAGGTATCTCACAAAAAGTGTGAAAATAGCTGATCTAGATCAACATATTTTATTGGTTAATATAGCAGACAGATAAGCTCACAAAATGTTCAACACAGGAATGGCTTTAGACATAGAAGGTTTCCAACTAAAAGCAAACACTTTCTGATATACTATGAATTGTGCGTTGCACACAGATCACTAAAATCTTCATTGCTCCAAAAAAGCAAAGAACAAAAACATTTTTCTTTCTACTTTGGCAACTTTAGCTTTTTTTCTAAGAATTTACCCCTTAGTTACCGCTGCTCAGGGGTCAATGTAGATCTACAGTCATAGGGGTCTGAAAAACAAAAACAATACACAGAGAACCTACATAATTGCCTTATAATGCCATGGTTAGCGTGACCTAAATTTCAAGAATATGTTAGCTAAAATGTTGAGATATTCAATTAGACAGAAACAAGAACTATGAGATATAAATATTCAAAGATCTATGTACCTTTTTACCTGTCTCTTTATCCAAAAGTAAGCAGAATGCAAAATATTTTCTAATTAATTAAGGGTTTCCTTTTGGTAGAAATTAAAGAAGGTTTTGCATCCCCCCTACGCTTAACAGAGGATGATCAGCCACATATTTTTTTTATCAAGTAGTGAGGGCAGGAAGATCCATAATGCTGAGAGCGAACCATCACTGTGGAGTGCAAGCACAGACTCAGAGCCAAACCTGTGCAAAGACACATTTCTGCACAACCACATCTGGAAGAGCAGACCTTGTCAGAGTTGAGCATACAGTACAAGACAGATTCCAGATTACCTTCCCCCATGCTGCCATGGAATATCTGTGGTAATGCATAATGTACACTGCCCGACAGCCAGGTTCACGGCATGACCAAATAGGACACAGCAGCACGGCTGATACTGCTTAGCTTGTCTATCAGCACAATGATACTGACTTGCCATGTTTCGTGATCGAAGATCCATTTTTAGCTCGTTGGTTCTCGTTATCGCCATAAAAAAGGAGTGTCAACAAAATAATTTTTCGCATTATTGATGTAAACAACACTGCTGGCCCTAACCTTAACCTAAAGTTAACTCACACCATACCTCTAAATTAACTCCCTAACATTAAAAATGGGGGTCTAGCGCATCAGGACCAACCTTTTGCCGCCACAAGACCTCAGAAGGTCAGTAAATATATCAAAAACTGTCCTAAAGAGTTAACATAAACAAGTACACACATAAACACACACACACAATCACACCCCGCTGTGCCTGCCTCGACCTCCTTTATTTCTTTTTTCTTTAGACAGAAAGTCAATTGGACCCGTCTAAACAAATGAGAGGTGTCTGAGATCATTTAAACAGCAATAAATAACATCAAGACAGAAGGCAGAAGATGAGCACACCCCTCTCTTAAATACACAGCCACACTTCAGATTGAACTGCACACATAAAAACACACGCTGATGCTCACACACAAATGCATGTACACTTCTGAGGAGTCCTCTTCTAATTTGTTTGATAGAGTGTTTTGTGTAGATAAGAGCTGAGGCAGGAATTGGTATGCCCAAGGTGCATTAGCATACCTTGTCCTGGTTACATTAGTCCCCCAATGGGAGTATGCTGTATTGTTTGCTAATTTGCATTTTGCAGCCATTGGTTGGTAAGCTATGATTGTAAGTAATGGGCTTATAAAGGTGCAACCTAAACAGTAAGAATTCAGTGTTGATAGAGAGATCACTCTGGGAAATGGATCTTTTAGAAGATGAATGGTGCTACAGTGTTTGTGTTGAGTTGATGCCTTGCCACTCAGATCTCATAGTGGCAGTTCAGTGTTCTAAATCCAACATGAAAAAGGCCACAAATGGTTAATTTGGAATCGAGATGGGGTTGGACCTTAATTGATTAAGCATGTCTTTGTCTTGAAGAAAAGAGGAGGAATGGTGATTTATTATTTTTTGTCAGTCTTTGGTCCTAACTCTCCTGGTTTCTAATAGCTCTGCCAAGTAGGACATTAAATAATAAGCTTCTACCTTCTCTCTGTCCATCTGTCTTATTCTTACCAACTCTCTTTGTGCTTGTGTATGTCTATGGTTGTGCATGTGTGCGACTGTCTTTCTCTGTTATAAATATTTTTATAGGAAAGAAACACTGGCAGTTTTGTTTAAAGCTTGCACAAGAGGACACACACTTGGAAGGATTTTTCTGTGCCAGTACCCCTCTTAAATACTACTGAGTTGGAACTTAGTAGGAGCCTCTACACATCAGGCCAACTCTATTATATTACTGCCAATTTCAGTCTTGGAATGTTAAGCATCTACACCTCAAGGTCAAAACATTCCTATCAAAGCCTGTCTTGCTCTGTTGGAGAATTAGATCAAATGAATGTTATTTTTCTCTTTGGAAGAGCCATCATATTTAACCATTTTCCACATCACAGCCTGGCATATGCTAACATCCTGAGTAAATAAGCATACAGGCATGATGCGTGTCCATAAAATTAGGATTTTTATAAAATATTTACTTTCTGTTCTGATGGAAATTATGTTTTCACAGCTATGTTTTGAGGATTGTATTTCCTAGGTACAATGCAGTATTATGTTTTCAAATATTTGTATATAACATCTGTTATGTTCATATTTGTACTGTATATAGTTTTGCATCTATGTGTATGTAACATTTCTGCTTTAAAATGTTATTATGTATGTTCTTTACAGATGCCACACATGAACAGGGTTAGAAGGTGCAGTGGGAGTGAGAATGTGGGTGTTTTGTTTTTCATATACCAGCTTTGAACTCCTGATTATGCTTATGATGTTGTGTGTGACAGATTCCCTCTAGAGCATCAAAGTACCCTCGAGAAATAAAATGATAGGATTTGTATTGATGGGGGTGGGAGTGGCAGGGTTGAGGGTGTCAAAATTGATAGATGGAATTTCAGTTTTATCATTTTATTCATTAGTATGTTTTAACAGACTCAAAGTCCAGAAATGGTAACAGCACAAACAGAAAATGTTATAAGTCAAAATGTTTTTTTTTCAAAATAGTCCACAAAAGTATATATCTATAGCAAGTAGAAGCTCTACACGACAGTAGATTCAACAATGGAAGGGTCCCCACAAGCCAGCAGATAGCATCCAACTGCTGATCTCTCTGGCAACCCTTTTAACATAAAATCATGAAGAAAAAAAAATGATTTACACATGTGTTTAAATGATTACACTCTACTAAATTAGGCTTACATGTCTTAGGGGAATTTGAAAGAATTTCTTAGGTTTCCCACTGCTGCTACTGCAAGGTTGCTTTACTATTCCTTACAGCAAGACTGTATGCTGGTGAAGACCCAAACAGTTATAAACAAAATTTCTGATTTTTATCTCCTCTCTTCACCGTCAGGACAAACTGGCTCACAGATTGCACTGTGTGCAATGCTGGCAATCTGTTTTACTTCATGACAAATATGCTATAGGTCTTTTTGGTCAAATGAGGAAAAAAATTGAAAATGTGTGTGAATTGACTTGAGTTTCATGCTACTGTACCTACAAGAAAATGATAAACCCCCACCTTCCCCATCCTCCCTTCTTCCGCTCAGCCACAACCAACAAAGCAACTGCGTAGTTAAATTAATTAATGAGAACCATTCCACATTCTTTGTGACTCCACTGAGTCACTGTCCACATACGTGTTCTCTTTCCTTTACTGTCAAAACACACAGAAGCACCACTTCTGAATGTTGCATGTTAGGACTGCACTTCCCTCACGCAATGCAAACATGGAGAGGATTTCCCAGCTTATTGAGAGCCAGTGACCTAATGAGACCAATTCGTTTTTTGTTGAGTCCCTCAAGGCAATTCGGTTTTTGCAAAATAATTTCACACAGGACTTTCATGCTTATATTTTGATCAACCATAAACTGATGAGTTAGGTCGGCTCTACAGCAAATTATGGATGGGGAGATCAGAAAAAAGACAAAAAAAAGTTTTGAACAAAACTGAAAACTAGATGATACAAAGCCTTGTTTGTTAAATAAGTATTTGTGTATATGCTAGATTTTATTTTTATTATCGCATGAAAAAGAAAATAATCTAATCCATCTATCTAATTTATTATTGTTGTGTATTGTTCCATATGAATGATAATTACCATTTGTTATAGGTTAATTTTCTTATAGAAAAGAGTAATTTTTTAATTATAATTTTGTTCCAGTAATGATATCCCCTATAGTGTTTAATTTCTATATGAATGACCTCTCTAAGCAGCTAAACTTGTGTAGAACTGGCTGCATGGTTGGAGATGTAATTATAAATCATTTAACGTATGCTGATGACCTAGTAATCTTTAGTCCAAGTTCAGCTGGTCTTCAGAAGCTGCTTAATGTCTGTTCAGTATATGGTGAGCTACATGACGTCAAATTCAATCCTTCTAAAAGTATCATTTTGATCTGTCATGCTAAAGAGGACAAAAACATAATATTTCCCAATTTTAAACTATCTGGTATTTTATTGAACGTCTCAAATGAAGTCAAATATCTTGGTCATGTGTTGACAAACCGTCTGTCTGATGATGAGGACATTTACCGTCAGGTCCGTATGATATACGCTCAGGCAAATATCCTTGTCCGGAAGTTTGGATTCTATTCTGAGAAAGTGAAACTGAACTTGTTCAGATCATTTTGCACATCACTGTATACGGCACATTTGTGGTGCAACTTTAAAATGCCAGTCTTCATAAGTTGAAGGTGTCTTATAATGATGCACTAAGACTTTTGTTAAATAAGCCCAGATGGACCAGTGCCAGTGAATTGTTTGTATCTGTTAGTGTCAGGACTTTTATGGCTGTTTTGAGAAAGCTTATGTATAAATTTATTTGTCGTCAAAATGAGTCTGATAATAGAATTATTTTACTGATGACCAATGTCAAATATAGTGCAGTTAAATATTCATCTGTGCTTTGGAGACATTGGTATAATTGCCTCCTGAAGGGGTAGGCACCTTCTCTGTTGTACTTTTATTCTTTTTTTATTCTTAGTGTATCTGTTTTCTTTTAATGTATATTGGACCTTGAGTCTGTAATAAAATCAATCTAATCTCATCTAATTTAATCTAAATAGCTAAATCAAAGTACTTCTTAAAGAAAACGTAATAAATCAACAAATTGTTGATTTTGTAAAAGCCTATCTGAGGTGTGATATTTAACTATTATTCTAAGCACGAAATAAATACTTTAATTGTCACATAGCAGCAGAAAACTTATTGGAATAGATCAAAGCTTCATAGCTGTTTGATAGATAACTGATTTTGGATATAGAGTTATTGCTTGTCCAGAATTTAGCCAAACCTTTATCTTTTGACTGTAACAATTGTATTTGGCCTCTGAACAAGATTAACATGCCAAGAAGAAATAGGTACATTTTGTAAATTCTGGAGTAGTTCTTATGTAACCATTTTTGTTGTTTTTTTATTTATTTTTTTATCTTAAAGTAAACAGCTATAATGATATTATAATGAAAATGATTATGGAACTACCTCACATCCAGTAATATTTAATATTCAGACTTCATTCTGATAGTTTTTTTTCCCTGTGTTTAATTATAAAGGGTTTTCATTATTGATCAAATGAAGAGAGAGATGAAAGCTGACAATGAACCAGGGCTTTGGAACACTGGCTTATTATCACTGATGAAGGATTAAAACGTCACCAAACTCTTTGACGCCTGAAGTCTTTAGTTACCTCTCCTCTTTGGCCCATTTCTCCTCTTTCCTCCATCATGATCATTCAGCTCTGTTCTCTGTGTATTGTTGGAAATGGGGGGCAATGGACAGAGGATAGATATGGGAATGTGTTATAGTAGCAATCATCCCTCCAGTTTCTAAGAAGATTTTGGGCCTGAGGTTCTTATTTCCTAATTCTTTTTCACTCTAATGGTGCATTCCTCTTCTTTCTATCTACTTCAGTTTCCTTTTCATCCAAGTCTTCCTTTCTACTCCTCTTAATTTTTTTTTAATTCTTCCTTCCCCTCAGTCATACTTCATTCGGTTACCCTTACCCTTTTTCACTGCATTCACTCACTGTATTTCTTTCATGTTTGCACAACTGTTGTCTCCTGCTTCTTCTCTTTTGCTTCATTCTCACTTCTTTTCTCTCAAGCCATTCCTCTGAATTCCCACTCTCTGTTCATCATGGGGACAATAAAGCCCTCGGTGGTTAGAGCGTGGAGCCACAGAGCACTTTGATCGTTTGCGGGGAACCGAAACGCCAACTGCCATTTTGGACAGAGCTCTGTCTGGGGTCTACTAAGGCTGATGCAGAGGGAAATTTGCCTAATTCTCACAAAAATTGTGTTCTTGCTTCAAAAACCTCCAAAAGCATGCACACATTCACACACTTAGTAAAGTGTTGGACTGTATGTACTTCAATTTCCTCTGGGGTAAAACAGAGTAAGTTAATAATGTAATGAAAGTAGACCCTCTAAAATGCCCTTCATTAGTGTTTTTTTTTTTTTTTTCCGCCAGCAACACCCTCTTAAGTTCCTATTCTCTTTTACTCTAAATTCATTATGCTTGATAGATCACTTAATCCAAAATATGCCCTATAATCTGGTAAAATTTAAAATTGCCGTCTAACAAGAAATATACACTTATAAATATTTCATTAGCATGTACCTTTCCCTTGCAATGGCTTGAAATATAATGAAGTGATTCAGTCGTTTATAACGCATGAGTGTATGGCTTGTAATCAAAGAAAACTGTGTTGTTGACTTGCAGGGAATATGAAATAATTAAGACATTCTTTAAAATGAATGCCTTGTGAGATTTAAATTCTGTAAAAGTGAGTTATGTAAAATAAAATCATTGCCTTTGATGTAGGATTTAGCATTTCCATGGATGAGGGGATAAACAGGCTGTAAGATTTAGTATATTATTGAAACTCTGTAGGAATGGAAGAGAGAAGGTCAAATCGTAATGCAGACACCGGCCTTTATGATGTTATAGTGGGATTTTCTATTGCTTCTCCGGCCTCTTCATCTAGTCAAGATTTTTACAACGTTTGATGAGTTGTGTGATATATTATCACTGCTTCCTGTTCTTAGGGCAAAAATTAAGTCTTACATCATAATGGGCAAGTTTAATTCAAACTTACTGAGTTTGCCTGTTAGTTGGAGTGCAACAGAGTGCAGTTCTTTTCATCGGTTTTTGGCACCGTTACCAGCTTAACTACATTTCTCAGTAGTGTAGTCGTAATGTCATTATTTCATACATAAAATAGTTATTCAGTAATGATGCTACTTTTGGTTCCAAGTGCCGGGGTAGCATCTACAGATGATACTTTTTCCCAGGCCTTTAATGACCTTATACACACCTCTGCTGTGTATACTGCCAATACAGACATTGCGGGAGTATGCAAGCCTTTTAACTTTAAATATCAAATATCCTGGTTTTCCCCCTAGACTGCATATAAAATTATGGATGTTAGTATTGTCCGATGCAGACAGGATGAAAAGTGTGCAGCGTGATTCAATGGAGGGGGAGGAGGAAAAGGCAGAGCCATCTTAACCCTGTGAATCACCATGTTCAAATCTCAACAAGTCCATGTCACTTATCAAGACCAGACCTGGCAGTTATGCATTAGGATGTTTGCCATGAAACCCCAAGAATAAACTTCTCACAGTGTACAAGACGTACAACACAAATCTAAAGACACACATGCAGCTACATTCAGGTACTTGCCAAACTTAACAAAATCAGCTGAGCTAGTCATCACAACTAACATAGCAAACATTCAATTCAATTTAGTTTACCTATATAGCACCAGTTCACAACACATGTTATCTCAATTCACTTTACGCTTCACTAGATCATACAGTCAAATTGTTTCAAAGTTTTCAATCCAAGGAAAACAAGTTGATTGTATTGACTCATTGACTCGAAGGCAATCCCTCATAATAGGCATGCTT
>NW_015150555.1:437074-443574 GCF_000732505.1 Cyprinodon variegatus | reverse complement strand
AAATATATATATTTGCCACCCCTACCGGGGAGGGCAATAAACATCTTAAAGTATCAGAACATATGAATTCCCAGCTGGCTGGGACTTGAATATAACAGTTATTCACAACACTGTAGTCTGTGTAATGGGTTAGCTTCATCTGGATTTATAGACAGATATAGCTGTGTATCATCAGCATAACAATGGAAATTAATCCCATGCTGTCTAATAATGCCAATTGGGAGCAAATTTATATTAAAGAGAATTGGTACTAGCAAAAATCCCCAGGAGGGACACCTATGCACGGCCACTCAGATGCCACAGTCGGTATAGATCATGACATTATACACACACACACACATATATATATGATTTTTAAATTATCATAAATAACAGGTGTTCTTTCATCAAATCCTCACGAGTTGTAGAATCACTTAACTTAAAGGGGAATGCCGTTTTTTTTACATTGGGCACCTGATTTTACGTTATTACATCATGTTCTACTCACCCATGTGAGTTTTGTGTCATTTGGAGCTGTTCTGGAGGGTTAGGTTATTTCCAAGTAACGTGTTCCTATGGGCAAATGACTTGAAGGCACAAACTGAACTGTTCATAATTTATTCTTTATAGTACGCCAACATTCATAACATGTAGGCGAATCACTGTTCCCCAGAAATCCGTGGTTATATTTTTTATATTTATATTTTTTAAAACAAAGCGGAGTGTGTTTTACTTCATCCACATGCCAGACTGGAATTGTGACAGGCAGCCTGGTCCACAGGCAGCTACACTCATTTGGCTAGCTAACCTGAATCATTCAATTCTATTTCGAGAACGAGATCATCTGTGGTAGTAGCACTACACATCTTCCAGGCATGTAAGTAAAACTAGCAGCAGTTCAGTGGACAGGATGAATGAACGGCAGCCGGTGCACATGGATTCGTCTGCTGAATTGAGTTGATGGTCTTAATGTAAAGGCGTTTTTCAGCCCATTAATTGTGGAGATGACATGTTTTTCAGACTTCTGATGTTAAACAAATGGGTGGATGCAACATGCAATCAAACAGCTGTAACGTTCATAGAAAACTTTAAAATCTTAGAAAACTTTAACAGGAGCCCATGGCTCCTGAACTCCACTCCACCAGGGCCTGCAATGAATTTGCTAACTTCTTTTATGAGAAAATCTTAAAGATCAGAGAATCAGTTTATACAGTACATCCATATCAAGTTCAGTACCAAAGTTGTTTCCAACTGGAATTGAGCTTGACCAAATGTCCCAATTCAGCCAAATAAACTATAAAAGCTTAGAGGAAATCATTCAGCAGCTAAATTCCTCCTCCTGTTGCCTTGATGTTCTACCCACAGCTTTCTATTAGAAATTTTTGCCTGTCATGGCATCTGATTTGACTCAGATAATAAACACGTCCCCTCTGTCAGGTGTTTTCCCACTGTCCCTAAAAACAGCAAATATCAAACCACTGCTGAAAAAGAACAATTTAGACAAACTACTACTCCACAACTACAGGGCCATCTCAAACCTCCCCTTCATCAGTAAGATTATTGAAAAAGCTGTGTTTCAACAATTAAACACTTTCTTAAGTATCTTTGACGTGTTCCAGTCAGGTTTCCGTGCTCACCACAGTACAGAGATCAAGGTGTTTAATGACATCCGTATAGATACAGACTGCGGAAGAACCACAGTGCTGGTACTATTGGACCTCAGTGCAGCATTCGATACTGTCGATCACTCCATCCTGTTAGAGCGCCTGGAAAACTGGGTCGGCCTCGCTGGTACAGATCTCAGCTGGTTTAAATCCTACTTAAAGGACAGGGACCTTTTTGTATCAGTAGGCAACTTTACATCAGAGATGTAGCCCTCCCTTTGTCTCTCTCTGCTATATATGCTCTCCCTCTGCTCTCACTCTTGGTTGGTTCCTTGTCTTTGCTGTCTTCCCATGCTGTGGTCTATGTTCCTCGTCTCTCCCTGGCTCCTCGTGTTTGGTTTTCCCCAGATGTCTCCTCAGTTCTGGTTTGCTTTTCATTATTAGTTGGATTTTTGGATTCCTGGCTTTGTTTACTGTTTTTGCCCCATTAAAACTCCCAGAAATCTCCTCAGCCTCTCTGCCTCTGCGTTTGGGTCCTCATACCTCAAGTAACCCTGACAGCATGATCTGGAAAAACTAATCCATGCGTTTATTTTTAGTCGAATTTATTACTGCAACAGTGTTTTCACAGGTCTGCCTAAAAAGTGGATCAGACAGCTGCAGCTGATCCAGAACACTGCTGCCCGTGTCCGCAGTAAGACTAAGAAAGTAGAGCACATCACCCCAGTTCTAAAGTCCTTATACTGGCTCCCTGTATCTCAGAGAATAGACTTTAAAATACTTCTGTAAGGCTATAAATCTCTGAATGGCTTAGCACCTAAATACATCACAGACTTGCTATCAGTGTATCAACCCTCCAGACCATTCAGGTCTTCTGGCTCCAGCCTGCTCTGCATACCTAGAACCAGAACTAAACATGGAGAAGCAGCATTAAGTTCCTATGCTCCAGTTATCTGGCACAAACTTCCAGAAAACTGTAAAAGTGTGGAAAGCCTGAGTTCCTTTAAATCAAGACTAAAAACACATTTGTTTAGGATTGCCTTCGACTGTTCTAAACAGTCTACAGTAAAAGTAGACTCCGACCTTAAATATGACAGCCAGATAAAAGCTGTAGTGAAATCTAGCTTTTTCCAGCTAAGGCAGCTGGCAAAGATCAAACCAGTCCTTCGGAGACAGCACTTTGAGACAGTAATCCACGCCTTTGTGACCACTCGACTGGATTACTGTAATGCACTCTATGTGGGGATTACTGGGTCCTCAATTGCTCGTCTTCAACTTGTTCAAAATGCTGCTGCACGTCTTTTAACTGGCACACGCAAGTACGAGCACATTTCACCTATTTTAACTTCACTCCACTGGCTGCCCATCCATTTTAGGATTCATTTTAAAATTCTTTTATTTACTTTTAAAGCCTTGAATGGCCTTGCCCCAATTTACCTCTCTGAGCTGCTGCATCTCTACACTCCCAGCCGATCTCTCAGGTCAGCTGATCAGCTGCTCCTGACAGTGCCTAAAGTAAGGCTTAAGCTCAGAGGGGATCGAGCGTTTTCTTTTTGCAGCTCCAAAACTTTGGAATGGATTGCCACTGCACATTAGACAGGCCACCTCTCTGTCTCATTTTAAAACTCTTCTTAAAACCCACCTCTTTTCTTTGGCTTTTGACACGATGTAGAGTGTTGATTTTATGTATACACATGTTGATTTTATGTATACACATGCATATTTTTATCATGTGCGGGCAGTGCTTTTATTTTATTTTATTTACTTTTATTTATTTTATCTTTTTTGTGCAGCAATTTGGAAACCTGGGGTTTATTGAAATTGTGCTATATAAATAAAGTGGATTGGATTGTATTGAATAAAGTTTAACAAGCTAATAAACACAGTCTTTGTTATAGTAATGCCTCCAGAACCTCTGAAGATTATTTCACAAAGAATAATTGTGCATACATTTAAGAAGGTAATAAACAACTGTGGACATCCCCTTCTGAAGATTTTTAAATACAGTTTCTTCAGTAAGAGCTGAGCAAGACAGACCGATACAGAAGATCCTTCCCATCTACAGGTACCAAAAGAAAAGAAACCTATGATTTAGTGCAAAAGTTAAGTTCCCTGCATTTAACCCATCCCCTTGGGGAGCAGTGGGCTGCCATTGTGCGGCGCCCGGGGAGCAGTGTGGGGTTAAGGGTCTTGCTCATGGACCCAGGGTGGCAGTCTGGGGGAGTGGGGGATCGAGCTCCCAATCTCAGGATTCAAAGCCCTCTGTCCTAACCACTAGGCCACCACTCCCCCCTTATATATAGATATATATTTATTTATTTGTTATTCAGCCTGTCAGGTTAGGTGCTGGTTAAGTCTTGCAACGTTCTTAATTTTTTTACAGCTTAGAACAGAGGACCCAGTATTCAAGGCAAGACAGACATTGGAATTACTCAAAAAGCATTTATTTAAAACCGGACGGATTGGAGTAGCAGCGGCTAGGGCATCTAAGGCTGGAACCTCTGCAGGAGAGAAATACAGGTTAGTGACCATGAGGGAGGATGATTATCGATGTGAGTCACTGACCTGGTTTACAAGTTCAGTCCATGCCCAGAGTGTCCCAGATGCTGTACCCTGGAAAAGTCCCAAGCCAGGTCAGGCAAACGGATCAAAATAGGAACAGGTAGGCTCAGAGATCCAAGAGTCCAAAGACTGTCCAGGCAAACAGATCAGAACAGTGGTTAAGGGGCAAGTCAGGATCAGTTTATCAGAAAAACTAAGGAAATGCTATAAACACCCTCACCACAGAGATCGAATGGGAAAACAGGCAGGCTCAGTAGTAGAGAGCCAGAACAGGTCAGGAACAGAAAATCAGAAACACCAAGGAACCCTAAAAACACACTCACAACTGGCTAGAGAGAAAATGAATAATCTGGCTCTGATGACTGGATACAAGCACCTTAAATAGAGGCAAGAGCATGTGGATCAGATGAGCAGTGATGAGAAACTAGGGAGAGTTAGACAGATTAAGGGAATGATTAATTAAGCCAGTCATCGGTACCAATTTCATGACAATTTTATAGAGAGCTGTTTGCCTCAAGCCATGTTCCAAGCATTGTTGTTTATTTGTTTAAAATTATCTGCAGAAAGTACTTTGTTCACTTGAACAAATTAGACTTTTAATTAAACTGAAAATGAGGTGATTAAAATAAATAATTGCTGAATTTCAAGCTAACAAGAGATGCCATGTAAGACGTCTTGTATAGAAAAAAGAGAAACAAATCAATTAAATGATTTCTACCATCTATAACTACACCTAATGTACACTAACTTTCTTTTGCAACTAGACAGAAGGAATGCTTAAAGTACAAAACAGAATGTTATGATTCACCAGTCTAAATTTGTCTTCCCAAGTTGTTTGACAGGGTTTAGAGATTAAAAAAGAGAAAAAAAAGTCAAAATGTACAGCAAGGGTTTTTTATCTAATATAATTAACCTATTGGCTCATGAATGTGACATTTCTTCTTCATCTTCTAATACTACTATCAATTTGTATTTAGGACTATGTCTAGACTAATGTGTTTGATAATTTTGCCTCAATTCCCCAAAAGTCCCTCCTTTTTAAAATAGCACCTGGTTCAATGCAATCAGTTTTATAGCAGTTAATGCCCCTCAGCCCCAAAATGTGTGCACACTTATTACACTGACACATATTGGCTTCATAAATTTATCAGACATTTCTAAACACAGCATGACATAAACACAAACTCACATGCAAACCATCCATTGTTCAGTTAAGCCTGTGGAATTGATGTTCCCCTTAGCTCACTTTTTGTTCACGCATTATGTCCAAGGTGAGCGCTTCTGAAATGTAGTGGATTCTAGAGAATAAACCAGGAATACGACTGAAAGCTGTATGTGTGAAAGGTACTCACACATACACTAAAGGACAATGCTGTGTGCGTAACTAGCGTAAAAAACCTGACTTAAGTGGTGCTGCCCAGCGCTGGGCTCTGGTGCTGCCTGGAACCGTTAAGCGAGCTGCCAAACGGTGACATGGAATTTGAACACAGAACCAGTTCTAAAAAGGAACCGGTTTTTGATTCCCATCCCTAGTCACGTAACTCCTCCTCCAATGCGCTACCTCTGTTGGGTAGTCACAGCTTATGGTGACAGCGGGCCACTGTGCCTGCAAATCTCATAGTGATATGCGAGGAGAGTTCTCCACACAAAACATTCTGGGATACATCTTCCTCTTCTGAGGCCTTTCTTTTCTTCTCATACACTTCGTAGACACTTTTTCTCTTATGATCCTCGGCCATTTTTAAAGAACCACGGTGAGAAAGTTGAGCTTCACTGACTGTCTGAAACCGTAACATAACAGCATATATGCGGCTGTCCGCATGCGCAAAAAAAGATACCTAACGGGGCAAGCACGTAAGACAGCCTTACGTAAACATATCACCAGTATGATTGGCAATTAGGACCAGTTATGTAGATGATCCACCCCGAAATTAAAGATTGTATAGCATTAAATATGCCTACTATATGTGTATTTTCTGACAGTTTTTAACGTAGCAGTTAAAAATACCACTGTCTGCTTTGCTATTGGGGTTGTGTTTAAAGGGCTCAATCTGAAATCTATCTAATTCAAGATGAATTTTCCAACAATAACAAGTATGTGTATATATACTATATATATATATATATATATATATATATATATATATATATATATATATATATATATATATATATATATATATAAACTTGAGAAAGCACAGAATTTCAATAAAATATAAACAAAATATAATTTCTTCAAATATTTAAACTAACCTGGCAATGTCAGCACAACAATACCGTAAGTCCTCTAATATTAGATGTATATATGTATATATGACTGTATTCCATTAGCAGCCGGGTCTCTAATAATGGCCT
>NW_015150555.1:433219-434310 GCF_000732505.1 Cyprinodon variegatus | reverse complement strand
GCTCCAGCCGGGCGTCAGAACTAACTGGTACAAGCAGCAAAAAAGGAAGCAGCAGACGCGTGAACGTAGCATTACTTTGAACGGCCGGTTCACACCGATGTCAAGCGGTTGAAGTTCCTTTGTCAGATAACAGCAAGCACAGCGTTCATTTGTTTCACTATGTTTTTCACATCGGCTATGAGATGGGAACGCATGGGGTCACAGATAAACAGCGATGGTGATGCGTGGAAAAAACCACCTGGTCTCCTTACATACAACTTTCTCAGCCACTCTTTCATCATCTCCTAAATGAGGAGATGAGGAGTTCTGCATAAAGCACATACCTGTTCTTTTATACACAATCCACGCCAACACTTCCCCCTTTAACGTTCTCATGGTGGTCTCAACAATGTCCGCAGTAACAACACACATAGGACGCGCCGCACATTTTGAGGGAAAAAAAAGACGTTTATATGCGCCTTATAGTTGTGAAAATATAGTACACCGGATCCATTCTTCAAATTGGGCAAAAAGAAGGACGCATTTTAAGGCTGCATAATGAGGAATTTTGGAATCCGACCAGAGCTAGGCGCCTTACTATGACGTAATCATCCTTCAAATGGCCTTCTGAGGACGCATCCCATAAATTCAAACAGAGTCTACAATTCCGGTCCTTAGCCCCCCCTGCCCTGCATGATTTAGGTGTTTCCCTTCTGCCACACACCTGGATTGAGTCTGAGGGTGATTAACAGGCTTCTACAGTACTTGATGACCATGCAATCATTTGGATCAGCTGTTCTGGACAAGAGGCAATCTAAAATATACAGAGCAGGACTGTCAATTGGAATTGATTACTAGGATGGCCGGGCTGCTCTGGTGAGCTTTTTTTATTTTTTAGTTAGTTCTTTCTGTTGTAGATTCGGTCTAATTTTGCTATCTCTTTTAGCCTCTTTTAACTGCTTACACGCACATGCTACAGCTTACATAATTTATGGTGTCCCACAGAAAAGTTAGCCTCGTGAGACCATCCTGATCTCGCGAGCTTTCAAAGTTTCACTCGCAGATCGGTCTGGCTCCTCTCCGTTAAAGAAAATTTGGAGCCGTTCACCAAA
>NW_015150555.1:429469-430178 GCF_000732505.1 Cyprinodon variegatus | reverse complement strand
GGCCCGTCTATCACCAACATAGGCCAATCAGCTAACCAGTATTTTTGCCCCTTCCCAAAATTACTTCATCGGAAGGTTTCCAGATGGATATGCAGAGCAAATCCATCTGGCGGAGTCAGGTTACAGAAAAGTAGCACTGAAATACTGAAATACCTATCAATTTAAACTGTTGTATCTTTATTATTTGTGTACATTATTAATTTTGAAAGCTTTGTTTGGAAAAAAAAATTATTTATGGTTTTGTTCTACATTTTCCAAATTACTGTATATAGGCATGGAGGAGGACCTCGAAGCCTTCCTTCGATCAAGGCATGTTACAGAAGAAGACATAAATCAGATGAAAGCGGATAAGGTGATGAAACATTCAGATAAAGTTTATAGTAGTCTATAGTTTCTATAGTAGTTTACAGTGTCTCATTATAAGTCTAGATACTTTTGTACAAAAACTATGTTGGGTCGATGTGTTGTAATTTTAGTTAATATTACGATTGTTGTCCTGAAAGAAAAATTATTTTCCACTGACCACTACTCCAGTCTCCAAATGTAATGAGTAAAAACTCTTGGTCCTCGAGGCTTGGTGTCCTGCAACTTTTAGATGCATCTCTACTTCAACACACCTGAGTCAAATAATGAGGTCATTAGCAGGACTCTGGAGAACCTGCCTGCACTTACAGGGGTGCTGACAGTCAGTCCACGAAGGGCTGGCATC
>NW_015150555.1:425500-427228 GCF_000732505.1 Cyprinodon variegatus | reverse complement strand
TTGTGATATGTTAATTTTCATGTGTAATTGCAAATTGACAGAGGCATCATTTTTGTCATTAAAGATGAAGAATTTGCCAGATATGTCCCTTCATATGGCGACTGCTTGGCTGTTATGTCATTTTGTCAGAGGGAAGCAAATTTTGACAAGGAAGGCATTTTAAATAGAATTTGACAAAAGATTGAGACAAGGCAGATGACAAGGAAGTATGTTGAAGTACCCCAGCAAAAAACTGTGAAAAATTCTGTCTTGATGGCAAGACCTAAAAACAATACAGTAAAATCCAAAGGCAGAATGGAAGTGGGATGGCTGCACATTCAACTCGGGGACTTTCATCAAGTTAGGCCAAAATGTGGTGGTGGAACCAGACATCTTGCACTTGAGAAAAACACAACTTTGTCAGAAGTCATGACCATTGCAAAAGAGTTGCTTTTTCCTGGTGGATTATCATCACAGTGATCCATTATGGACTTTACACTTAGCCTGTGCAACTTCAAAAGACAAACTGTACCTCTGGACAGTACTGCTGCAAAACTGTATGAACCATTTAAACTCATAATGTTACAGCTTTATCTCAGATTCATCCAAGGACCAAAAAGACCTCTTCGAACAGGTAATGTCTGTTTAAGAAAAACTGTTAAAATAGTGGAGCACAGGTGTCAAACTCCAGTCCTCAAGGGCAGGTATCCTGCAACTTTTAGATGTTCCTCTGCTGCACCACACCTGAGCAGAATAATTAGGTCATTAGCAAGGCTCAGGAGAACTGATCTACACAAGGAAGAAGTAATTAAGCCATTTAATTCCGGTGTTTAATTCTTGTGCCACATCTAAAAACTGCACATTAGTGGCCCTTGAGGATATATTTCGATGTAGTATTATTCGACATCACAATTTTCTGGATGACTATATCTGATTTTTTTTTTCTTTCTTATAGCTGCACAATGTTGGAAAACCTACTCAGCACTCAACGTCTGCTGAGCCATTAACTTCAATGAAGTCTTTGCAAGGCTATACACCAGGAGAAGCAGGGCACTCCAGCCAGTACCTTATCACAGATGAAGAAGCATCGCTAAGTCCACAACACAAAGCTTTACCAGATGCAACTGAAGGTCATGATCCCGTGTATGTCATTGATGATGTGGAATCTTTACATCCTGCCTTACATTCAACACTTGATCCCTCAAACCAGGAAACGGAGTGTTTCTATGGAGTTTATAATATGTTAAACCCAGTGGTAACGCAAGAAAACGAAACAGTAATGGCTATCTTCAACAGCATTAACAGTATGACTGTATGAGACGGAGGATTCTGGATCAGTTCAAATAGGGTTAAGGTCAGAGATGGTGATGGTGAGCTTGCTTCTACTCTTCCCATGATAGACAGTTATACTGATTGAAGCTGGAACATTTTCAGAAGAGTTTTGTGTCAAGGTTTTATTTGCTTCTGTATATGATTTGTTTGCTTTAATAAAAAGAAGATTACACCTACAGTATGTAATGTCATGAAGTTCCTGAATTAGTTTCTCAGGTTTTTCATAATCTAACTCTTGGTTAGCTTATGAAGAATACATAACTTATATTTACTGTTATTTATGTGACATTCCAGGCTCCACAAACAGCTGTATTACATATGATCCCTTCAAGCGAAAATGATGCATTACTGTCTTCTACTGTGGGTTTTGAAAACCGAATGGGGCAAAGCGAGGGAGCCAGGGGTCATGGGGAGAGG
>NW_015150555.1:402603-424750 GCF_000732505.1 Cyprinodon variegatus | reverse complement strand
TAGATGTCTGGTACCTTGTTCAGGTGCCTTGACCCATTTATTTCTACTGTGTAGTTCTGATCACGTTAGTCCAGCTCAGTCCATTGATCTCTGATGGGTAACTTTTTCTTTCTATAGTTTCTTCTTGTGCAAATGCTGCAAAGCTGCCTCTCTGACAGTCAATCTCTCACATCTGCGACTCAGCACCTGTGTCTTACCTTAATACCTTTCCTGTGATAATGCCCCTCTAGAAGTAGTGTCATCATTCTTCTATCTCCTATTAAGTGAGATCACATTGTACAATGTACCCCATAAATATTTTTCTAGATCCACCACATTTACGCAAAGGTACATTAGGAATGCAGATCAGCGCAAACTAGAGAAATTCTTGCCATTTTGCACAGGGTCCTCCGATTTATGCACAAAATAAATTAAGGTGACACTTAATGCTGAAACAGGTTTTGGGAGAAGACCTGTTGCACACACATGTGGAGCAATCATTGATGTGCCTTACACTTACAGTTCCTACCTGGAATTTAGTGCATAGTTTCACATTATCTTGGCAAGCAATTCCATGTTGATGGATATTATTTAAGCTTTAAAGGGTACTTGACATCTTTGTTAAAATAAACGCTATCATTCCGTATTGTCATATACCATATTCATGATGCTGTGTGATTGTTAGTGGTATTCTACTTCCAATGCTTAAAAGTGGTGCAATTTCAAAAGGTTTGTTTTGACATGGAAAACCAAAGGGTAAACAATTTCCAATTTTGTATAATTTCCAGAAATGTAATAACTGCATGTTGTGATTAGATCAGTAGTTAGTTTTTACATTTGTTATAATCAAGTTGTGACACTTTTAATAGTCCAGGTGTTTACAGAAAAATGGTTGCAATACAACCAAATTCAGAGCTTGACTTATTCATCAAAATGAATTCATTCTTTACCCTTTTCTGCTGGTAAGCACAATGTTGACAACATAAGATGATAACACTGGGTAAAAAGATGTATTGCTTTTAAAATGTTCTAAAGCGATTCAATGCTTTCCAGTACAGTGCAGTACAGTTTTACAGAAAGTTTATTTAGATGGTTGGATAATGCAATTAAGTAAAAAAAAAACAACAATACTTAAAATACAACAAAGCTCAGAGGGTTTCTAACATTTGCCAACTTCGATTTTCTGGTGACCTTCCTGTGTTTTTTTTTTTTTTTTTAGCTGTATTGGAGGGGCCAAAATGTATTAAGCTATTCTATGGAGTAATATTTGTAACATCTGTCCTGCAAAGTTTTTAATTTTTGTTACATGTTTGGATTTCCTGTGAATCTTCACAATAAATGTTTACACAACGATGCCATTTGATTTCAGTGCTGTGTGTAAATTATGAACTGTATTTTCAGGACTTTCTTAGTAATTTGATTTAGCCACAGCTGTGAAATTTAACTGACTTCTGCATTTTGCAAAATAAATCCAACACATCAGGACTTAAATGGAGAAATGTTGTCATAGGAACATTTATTTTTCTGCTTCAAATTTAATACAATAGAAAGGCAAAAAATAAACTGTCTGATATTCAAGTTTAACAATTAGAATACATCTGATAAACAACCAGCTTACTTTAATTTGGAATCCTACTAACATAGCAGGTTCTTTCCAGTCAATACTTGCAGTAATCCTCTAATGGCATCTCTCAGTAACATGCATAGTTTCACAGAATCATATGGATCTGATAGTGTAATCAGTCCATACTCTGCCATTAAAACATTGCAAATGTCATACACACCTGAATCACATGGTATGGTCTGCCGAAAGGTGCATGCATCTCTACACAGTTGAATATGTTCAACTTGAACAGGAGTGAGGAAGTCTATAGTACTGTAAAGTTCAGGTAGAGTATACAGTACATCACATTGGGCCTAACGCTGGGAATTTGCAGGTGTTTGGATGGCCTGATGTGGTGTGTGTTCCACACAGATAAAACAGGAAAAAATGAGTACACTTTTGTTAATCTCAGCTCGAAAAAAAAGGATTAGGCATAATCATTGTCCTTAATAGTTAGTCCTTACTTGCTGTATTTTTTTGTTAATATAGCAATTAAGTATCAAAGAGAAAGAGTGGATAATGATTATTGGATTTTGAAAGGTTAATTTAATTGTAATTACAGTGATTTCAGTAATTTGATTTGATTTTGATTTATGGTCTAGGATCACCATCTCTCAATGAGATACGCTACCCTGTCCGCAAGGCTTTGTGCGGGACTTGTACCAGGAGAAGAGAGGTGAAATGTGCTGGTAAAAAAATTGAAATTTTCTTATAAACATTGCAAATAGAATAATATATTCTTAAATTCGTTGCTGCTTTTTTTAAGATTATTTTTATATCCAGTTTGTGTGTCCTGTTTTATTTCATAATTGCTAAATTATGTTTATTTATTTCATTTCAGACTTGCTGTTTAGAACTGTCATTCATAGTTAGTTGTTATTAAAAAAAAAACTTTTTTCTTGGACGAATTAATTGTAAAAATGACTGGTATCTTATAGTTTGAATTTTGATACAGTTAGAAACTTCATGCCTACTACGGATTGAAAAATAGTTCACTTTTAATTGTGGTTCAAAAAAATAATAGCCAATTAAATTGAATGTATCTTAATTATAATAGAGATTTCAATGCAGCTGTCAAAATTATCCCTTGTTGCAGTTATATTGTAAAATCTCATGGTTCCACCTGCTCTTTCGTGTTATGACATTAAGGTAAGAAAAGTAATCAGTGCATTTTCAGCACCACAGATGCGTGAACAGTGGCCACAAAAGAACAGCTGGAGAACTGCTTTATTTCATATAATTTTCCACAGATAAACTCAGAGACATCTACTCCTCTACGTAGAAAAAGATCGCTTTCATTTATGGGTGTGCGCTCGTCGTGCATTGTTTCCGTTTTCAGTAGAAAGTTAAGGATGTGATAAAAGTATGCTCGTAGGTGACAAAATTGAGCTTGCGCCTGACATTCAAGTTTTAGTCAAACAGAATGCTAGACAGTGAATGCCACCAATAACCATTGGCACTCTACCCAGATGCCTTTCATGCCTCCTTCCATACATCATATCTTATCCATCATATAAATATTGCATTTGATTCAATTAACTCACCTGTGTGAGTTCCATGCAGCAAAACTGTAGGATCCTTTCTCCAGAAATCCCCATTAAAGAATCCGTTGTCTCTCATGTCCGCACACAAGGACAGCCAGAACTAGATACACTCTGTACGCAGAAAGCGCCACCAATATTCAGTCCTTTGATTTGCAGTGCTTGCTCCTTTGAGGTTACTTTCAAGAGGGTTGTTGGGCTGAGTGGGAATGAGGAACTCTGGAAGTCTCTGACATAAACATTTTCTGTACCTAGATTCCCTCTAACAAGTGTCGGACACCCTCCCAAATGCTTTACTGCATATATATATATATATATATATATATATATATATATATATATATATATATATATATATATATATATTCAACAATTAGGCAAACAAATCAGTGTCCGACAGGTTTCCTCTTCATGTTTGCAAGCAATCTTAAGGTTCACCCACTTGAGAGAGAGAGATGAGAGAAAAAGGTGCACAACATCCAAACAATGCAAATAATAATAATAACACTAATTATGAGTATTATCAGATTTTTTAAACAATATAATCAGTGGATATTCACTTTCAGAACTGGATTTAATTCAAGGGATAGTGATCACAAACCTTGTAATTATTGGGAAAAAAGAACAATCAGAAGTAGGGATGGGAATTGAAATCAGAACCGGTTCCATGTGTTGCAATTCCATGGCACCGTTTGGCATCTCGCTTAACGATTTTCTTAATGGTTCAAGGCAGCACCAGAGCCTAGGGCTCTGGGCACCAGGACTTGTGTCACGTTTCGTAGGCAAGTTTCAGTAAGCAAGTACGACGTGACCAGGCGTAAGTCTAGAAAAGCAAAACCAAAAAAATGGCGTCCCATTGGGTAAAGCGATTGAAAGTTTGGCTTCATTTTAAGGAAGAGAAAGATGGCAACAAAGCGCTTTGCAATCATTGCAAAGTGGCAATTACATCCGCGGGAGGAAATACATCCAACATGCAGAAACACCTGCGCACACAACATGGCATACATTAGAACGGATGCCATGTTTTTGATGCTTCCAGACAGAAGCTAAAGTTACGACCAGCAAGGAAGGCAACTCCGGTGGTAAGTAGCTTTTTTTATATCACCGGCTGTGCTTAATGTGGTTCTGAGTAAATCGTATGCCATTTCTGGAAATAAACCAATTTCCTACCTCTCTTTGTAGTTATTAAACATGCTACGAAGTTGCTCCGTATCAGGGAGCGAGAGAAAGGTGACGCTTGTTTATTTAATTTAGGGGGAGATGAGTTTATCTCCCGAAAGTGTACAGTAATGCTTTTTCATTAAACGGATGTCTTCTCCATTAGATTTAGATGACTGTGACGAGATGGGTAGCCTGGCTGGCTCAGAGGCTGTGAGCTCCCGTTCACTGCCTTCTGTTTTTGCCGAGGCAGGTAGAAATAGAATGTCCAAGACGAAGGTAGACGAATGTCACCGTTCACTTATCAAGTTCATTGTTTCACAAAATCGATAAGAGAATCGATAAGGAATAGAATCGTTTCACAGAAGCGATAAGGGAATCAGACTTGTAAAAATCTTATCAATTCCCAACCCTATTCAGAAGAATACTATTAACACTTCCTCTCTCTCGTAAGACCATGTACAAGGTAGTACTGTTTAATAAGCAGCAAGTAAAGGGGCTGAGAGTGAGCCTTAAACTCTCTGAAATCCATCTCACATGAAATTATTTGACCCTTTTACATTATGACAATTATGTGATCAATATTTTCTATCACAATAATCAATATTAAAATAGAATCAAATTTAACATCTGCTAGGTCAGATAATTTGTATTTATCAGGGAGAGCAAAGGGAATTCAAATAGATTCTGTCCAAACAGGAGAACCCTGAGGAATAGCAATTAAATGTTTTTGCAAATGAGACTTGGACATAAGTTGAAGTTGGCTAATCAGCTTAAGAAGATATCTTTATAAGGGAAAGTAAGAACACCAGGGCACATCCTTGTTTTAATTTCAAAAGCAGGAATTCTTGATATTTTCCTTCCCGAAGTTCACCTTTAGTCCAAATTATTGTTATTCAACAGGTTGCTTCGGTTATCAGGGTGAGTTGAAAAAACAAGGGATGTGGATTTTGTGGGAATATTGCATAAACCACTTCCCACCCTGCAGGATTCAAATCCAAATTATCAAAGGTCATGAATTGGAGAAGGTAGGTTCTTTTTTCAGATATTTCTGTCTGACATCTGGAGTGTCCTGAGAAATCTGCTCGTTTGTGGTTTGTTTGTGGTGTGTTTATATCTATGATTTTAATTTTAATCATCATGTGCAATGTCTCTTAGGTTTTGATTTCAGACCATAAAGATCCATTTTACTTTGTCTCCTAGAAAAGATTATACTAAACACTTCACTTTTAATTATGAAACAAGTTAAAATTCCAAAGCAAAGCTTGCATGACATGCAGAAATTCAGATACTCCCTTCAACTGATTATGTAATCAGCAAGCAGCAGTTAAACATAGTCACATCTGAATAAAGCCAAACTGGCTTAATTGAAACATGAGCAATAATCAGAATGGATTTATTTAAACCTTGTACACTTTCAGTATATTATGTGCCTAGTATCATGCTGAAAGTACTCTGGTGATAGGCACATCAGACTGCCTCAATCATTCAGTATGACTCCCTTAGGTCTTACTTTTTTTGTTAAGCTCAGTTATGTATTAGTATTAACTGTATGTCTTGATATCAACTATTCTCTCTAGCGCTTTTTTATTACAATTTACACCACTTTTCCTTAAACTAATGTTCAGGTAATAAGTATTGTGAAAGGAAAAGTCTTTAATGACTGAATGATAATCTATCATCCAGGCCCTCAACTATTTGTTCAATTTTATTACTAAAACATCACTTTCAAGAACTGAAATTGACATAAATTCATCAACTATAAGTCATCAGAGGGATACTAAAATCACTAAAAATTAACATTAATGGACTCTTTTATGTTTAATGTTTAGAGGTCTTAATTACATAGATACTGGTTTAGACGAAAAAAAAATGCATTTACTTCTTGAACATACATTAAGGAGCTTTTTGTTATTTGAAGAGCAAAGACAATCTTTTTCATTCTAAATTATTTTTGAATATACAAATAGAAAAAAACAATGTAATATTTTCTATGGTCATGAGCTTTGGGTCATGACCGACAGAATAAGATCCCGGATACAAGCGGCTGAAATAAAGTTTTTTCCGTAGTGTGTCTGGGCTCTCCTTTAGAGATATGGTGAGGAGCTCAGTCATCCAGGGAGGACTCAGAGTAGAGCCGCTGCTCCTCCACATCGAGAGGAGCCAGTTGAGGTGGCTCGGGCATCTGGTTAGGATGCCTCCTGGACGTCTCCCTGGTGAGGTGTTGCAGGCACATCCCACCGGGAGGAGGCCCAGGGGGAGACACAGGACACGCTGGAGGGACTATGTTTCGCTGATGGTCTGGGAGCGCCTTAGGATTCCCCCGGAGGAGCTGGCCCAAGTGGCTGGGGAGAGGGACATCTGGACCTCCTTACTGAAGCTGCTACCCCTGCGACCCACCCTGGATAAGTGGAAGAAGATGGATGGATGTAATATTTTACCTAAAGTAACAGCAAAGACATTTAGTTGCCTACCTATTTATTTTAGATCAGTAAAATAAATATTAGCTTTATAAATATTAGCGTCACAATTAGCAAAAGCTAAGTCTAAGATCCTTTGAGAACAGTAATATATCATATGTTTTTCATTACCCAATATTTTTTTAATTGTGCACAAACCAAAGAACATAGTTGCCTCTTCACAACTGTGAGCAGGAATCATACAGAATAATTTTTCCTACATGAGTGACATTAAAACAATTATTTGATCATAAAAAGGTGTACTTAACATTAACATTTTCACTAAATGTTATTTATTTATAGTCAGAAATCTGTCAGCATCTGATTTAAAGCTACAGTGTGTAATAATTACAGGGATATACAGTCAGAAATGTAATATATTATACATAACTATGTTATTTATCATCATCTACGAGCTCAGCCTCTTAACCTTAATATTTGCGTTGCCTTAGAATTCGTTATTTATAATTACATAGGAGCGGGTCTCGCAGCCATGGAGGCAGACATCTTTGCGCTACGGCAGCGCAGAGCCAACAAACTAGCGATTGCGAGATTGCCCATTACGCTCGAAAGTAACTACGGCAAGTTGAAAAAAAATGAACTGAGACGGTACTGAACACACAGACTAATGAAATACTATCTGTAAAATTATCTATTGTTAAAGAAAAATGATTATTTTTAGTCTTTAATACAGTTAATCTTATGGCATGTGTAAAAGGTATGTTGAACACTCTCATTTTGAACATATTTCTTAATTTTGAACAAGGTTGTGTTAATGATTTAAAACTAAGCTATTGAGGGGTAAGTATTTAAAGCACCAGGCCATAAAATGAGTATCTCCTGGGGGGCGAACATTATTTGAGCCTGGAGGAGAGATTTCTCCCTGGTTTACAGAAGGTCAAAAGTCTTCCAGAATAAACATCTGGGATGGTGTGAAACTGAATCAGGAAAGAGGCCCCCCCGCATTCCACACCGATTCTGTGAAAGCTTATCTTGTGTTTTATGACTTTAAGAATTCCTGTAGGCCCGGCAGTAAATTAGGTGAAGTTCTAAGTGTCAGAGATGGCTCCTGGTTGGAGGAGCAAAAGCCAGCCTTATTTGAATAAATTAAATACAAGAGGATAAAGCTTTCTACATAGAAGTAACAATTCAGATTTGCTATTGCAACTCTCCAAAGATGTCTTTGTACGTCTTTGCTTTCTTTTCTTCTCTCCATTTATGTCAGGTAATTGAATGTATATCTCTGTCGTTCTGCAGTTTCTGGTGTAGGTTTGTGCATTGTCTTATTTCTAAGTTTATGCATTGTCTTATATTGGATTAAACTCTGTAATTCTGTGATGTCAACACGCAATGCTGGTTTTCATTGTGGCTACACGCAGCTCACCGAGAGGACCTGGGAAAGGAAGAGAGAAGCCAACTTTTTTCCAAAGTTAACTATTTTAGAATATTTTCTTCCTTAACACTATGTAAACAAACCTCATCACTTGAGAAGGTAGGTGATGCGGACGTCGTGGAAGACATTTTGTCCCGTAACGCTCGCCGTACTGTTGGGGGGGAGAAGCGGTGGGAGGGAGATGTTCATGTTACTGCGGTCTGCAGTCTGGACGTTAAATGTCGCTGAAAATTACACACTGTAGCTTTAATAGTGAAGTAAGTTCAAGCTCTTATAATGGAGTCTGGATTCAAAGGTGAGTCTTGGTATCCTGTATCCATGTTTTAAAAATATACTGTGAAGAGTTTCAGAGTCCCCTGACTTGAAAAGGCATTGCCTACAAACTATTTAACATTTGATGAATACAACTCTGTCTTCCAGTATCATTTTAACATTTATTTACTAAATATGTGTACATGCACACCTTTTTTATCAACAGGTGGCTACTAGGGGTGGAACGGTTCACAAAATCCACGGTTTGGTTCGGTTCACGGTTTCGTGGTCACGGTTTTCGGTTCCGTATATGTTGATTGTTAGCCTGACATGTTGGTCGTGTTGCTGTTAGCATAAACAAAACGTGTTGCACAATGCTTGCACATTGTTTTTATCCACAACTTTCTTTTCGCCGTCATCGTAGGTCACTCTAAATGCTAAGTGGTCCCATACAGCAGACCTATAAAGTGCTGCTGGCGTGTCTTCCAACTCCTGTTCTTTCCCATTCGCTGTACGCACACAAAACTCCACAACAACTGATTTTTTTCTGCTACATCCGGCTACGCTGTTTAGCTTCTTCTTCTTGTTTACTACTGGTGGTTGGCTTTGGTCGCAGTACCGCCACCTTCTGCTCTGGATTGTACACGCTTCGCCTATGAGAAAAAGGAGCCGCGCATGAACCAAACGCAACACACGCGAACCGAACCGAGACAGTAGAACAGAATGGTTCGGACGGTTTTCATAAACCGTTCCATCCCTAGTGGCTACTGAAGTAACTAACCCTTTTTATAAGTCTCAGTACCTGTATCCTGTTCTCACAAGCTGGTATGTATGAGAGATGACAGAAAGAAAAGAGAGGGGTCAGCATTACACAGCCATTAAATTACACATTCTACCTCAGTGTTTAATAAATGCACCCACCGGCACATGTGCACATTTTCACATTTCCTCACATAACCACAGATGGGGTTTTGTCTTCTTTGCTATTACTTTGAGAATTCATTTGTGTCATTTGTGTATGTGTGTGTGTTTGAATTTCAACATTTGTATGTATACATATACAAATAGGCCTGCGTAAATCTCCACATATTCTGCATCAGCACATTATATCAGGGGCCAGCAAGGACTTTTGGGAATGCAGGCACAAGCATATTTTATTTGGATTTTGTTTAAAACATTGATAGAGGACAACTGTTTCCATGTGTGCATGTATGTGTGGAGGGATTGGGGTGTAGGGTTGTTAAGGTTGTGAGTTAGTGATGTGAGACAGAAACTAAAGGTGCAGGGGAAAAAGTGGTTAAATATCTACAGTACAAAAGCATTTAGAAATGCAGAGGGGAAGTATAGATAAGAGAGATGGTGAGTTTAACATTCAAATAGAGAATGGAGAGAAAGAAGAAAGGAGATTAACAAAGGTGAGGCGGTGCATGTGAAATATCGTACAGAATTGGAATTTATCAGCAAAGTAGAGGGGGATGAAAGCAGGAAGACAGTAAAACAGCGTTGGGAGCAAGAGATGGTGGAGGAAAAGAGAGGGGAGGGGTAAGAGGGAGGGCTTGATTGATGGGCTGTAGACAGGGCCTGCCGTTCTCTAGAGCAGAACCACTTCAGCACTGGACGCATGCCAGGCACTGCAGCCCTGAAGAACCCCAGTCACGTGTTTAAGGTTGTGTGAATGCATGTGTGTAAAATTCTGCAGCATGGTATTAGGGTATATTCTGTGTATGTGTATATGTAAAGCAATGTTTAGCACCCCTTTTTGTGAAGTAACAAAAGGTGACAAATTCACCTTTGTGGTGAATGTGCACATGTACAGATTGTGGATCTTTTTTTGAAAGAAGCACATCCATCTTTTTCCAATTATACACAGAAGTTGCTAATATAGCTATTAGAAATTACTGTGTCAAAGGTAAACCAGAACACTGTATATAGCTGTTTCTCTAGAGACACTTCTCTCATGGAGATAGACTTGAAATCCATCCATCGCAAAAGGAAAGAAAAGTCTTCTGCCTCTATTTCATCCATGAGCTGTTGTTGCAAGTTCTGATTAGAGACACCCTCAATCTCACATTAAATCTTCTTGAAAGTTATGACAGACATTGTCAGCTGCAATCTAAGATGAGTTTTGTCCATTGAGACAAGGGGTTTAGGAGGTGGTGCTGCTGGCACCAATTTAAAAAGTCCTTTCTCCATAGTCTGTGATCCAAGTCATCTTTACCTGTGTCTTCACATACCAGACTGCCTGAGGTACTCCACTATCCATTGGGAGAGATGGTGTTGAACTCCTGACAGATTCCTCTTGTCACTTACAGCTCCACACAGGTTGGTGTTAAAAGCATTAGACATATTAAAGAACAATAATAATTACAGTGTTTCCCAACTTTTCAAGGTGGGTCATAGCTTGGTGGTATTATCACCAGCAGTGTTGTTTACATCAACTATAACGATGACATATCCTTTTTT
Organism: Cyprinodon variegatus; assembly: GCF_000732505.1. Lineage (NCBI taxonomy): Eukaryota > Metazoa > Chordata > Actinopteri > Cyprinodontiformes > Cyprinodontidae > Cyprinodon > Cyprinodon variegatus. Next base: position 413,902 of record NW_015150555.1, on the reverse strand, counting down.
TCATGATGATAATGAAAAGTAATGCATGGGAGTTTTCATAGACAAGACTAAATAAAAACTTTAGCGGGAGGTCTGTCACACATTTAAAATACATAATTGTGCTGTAATCTGTTAATTAGTATTAGCCATGCTTCTGCATCCTGTTTGGTCATGCCGCCCACCTGGCGTGCATCAGTGCGGATTCTGCTTAACTCTGACAAACTCAGCTCTTCCGGCTGTGCTAGTGCAGAAATGCCTCTTTGCGCACGCTTAGCTCAGAGTCTGCACTTGTGCTCCACATTGATGGTTCTTTCTCAGCAGTATGGCTCTTCCTGCCATCGCTACTATATGTGGCTGATCATCTTCTTTTAAGATTGTATTTCTTTCAGCTCACAAGAGGTGATGCTAAAAGTTTTTTTATTTTCCAACAAAAGGAATTCCTAAATTATATCCAAAGGAAATATTTAATTGCATACTGTTCATTTTTGGATAAAGACCCCCAGTAAATCTCCCTCATACAGTAGTTCTTGTGGCCATCTATTTGAATATTTCAACATTTTAGTTAACGTATTCTTGAAATGTTGTTACTGATTGAAATGGCATTACAAGGCAATTATGTTGGTTCTCTGTTTATTTTTTTTATATCAAACCCCTATGAATTTAAATCTACTGTGACACCTGAGAATCCATAGAAATAGATTGCCTTAGTAGAAAGATTACATTTAAACTGCCAATGTAGAAAGATAACATTTTGGTTCTTTGCTTTTGGAGCAACAAAGATTTTATTGCTCTGCGTTTAATGCATGATTCATAGTAGATGAGGAAGTGTTTGCTTTGGGATGGAAACCTTGTATGTCTAAAACCATTCCTTTATTGTAAACATGGTAAGTTTTTTTGTCTGCTATTTTAATTAGTATGATGTGTTAAACTAGATCTGCTATTTTCACTACCTTTTTGAGACAATTGTTTTATAATGTAGGCCATTAATTCAGTGAGTGTGAGTTTCAATCAATTAAAACTGACTAAAACTATTATATGTAGTAATCACTAAAATGTGACTAAAACTAATAATAGTTCAAAAATGAAATTGCTGGGAGCCCGTGCAAAAACACCAGAGGTCGATGCTAACAGCTGGAAGTCAGTCCCAACAGAAATGTAATGAAGTAATATTAAGTCTATTATGACATAAGAAGTTGTTCATGCATTATAACTCATATTAAAATTTAACAGACCTGCTGCACTTATCCTGTGCCTGACTCTTCCAGTGCATGGTTTTTAGAAATGTGCACACATTTCTGTCATCTGTCACAAATTGACTCTGTCATTGACTCTACAATGGAGTGGAGATGTTCACTATGCAGTAAAGAAACAGATCAAGTAGTTGTTATCAAAGTAACTAGAAATGCTTTTGTTTTGCAAATTAAAGGAGAATGCAAGCAATGAATTTGATTCAGTCACTTATACTATTCATTTGGAAAGGCATGGGTATTTTGTAGGAAATGGGGGAATTGTACTAGGTTGGTTTAAATCTCATTTATCTGACAGATATCAGTTTGTTTATGTTAATGGTAAATCTTTCTCATGCTCCATGGTTACCTGTGGAGTACCACAATAAATAAACAATATATAACGTTGAAGAAATAAATAGGGTAAAAAAATACAAAAGAAGAATTAAACAGACAAAAATATTATCACATGCACATAAATACTTAAAAAAATATGCAATAAATAAATAAAGTTGAAGATTATAATGGACAATAAATAAGGTAATTATGACAAAGCCTTATAAATGAGCAAGCTCTGTCTTATATCAGAGATCAGACTGTACCTTATATTTACTAGTGGTTCCTACAATTTTCAAAAGTAGAATGGGAGTTAGCCTTATTAGTTATCAGCATTCTATCCTGTGGAACCAACCGCCAGTTTTAATCAATGAGGCAGACACCCTGTTTATGTTTAAGGCTATATTTATAACTTTCTCTTTTTGATAAAGCTCACAGTTAGAATAGTTCAGGTTATCCAGTTTTCTTTATAGTTATGCTGCCATGAGCTTAGATTGCTCAAGGAAATATTAATGTTTTATATGTGATAAGGAGGATTATATTCTGAAGGAGGATTCTAATCTGGATTTAACAGGAAGCCAATGAAGAGAAGCTAGGATAGGAGAGTTATGATCTCTCTTTTTAATTTTCATCAGAACTCTGGCTGCAGCATTTTGGATCAGCTGAAGGCTTTTAACTACAGTTTGTGGACTTCCTGATAGTAAAGAATTACAAGAGTCCACCTTAAAGTAACAGATGCATGGACTAGTTTCTCAGCATCATCCCAGGACAGGATATTTCTAATATTTGCTATAGTCCGGCAGATGAAAGAAGGAAATTCTAGATGTCAGGGTTTAGTTGTGGTTTGGAGGACCCAAATGCAGAGGCAGAGGCTGAGGAGATCTCTTGGGAGTTTTAATGGGGCAAAACAGTAAACAAAGGCAGGGATCCAAAAATGCAACTAATAATAAAAAGGCAAACCAGAACAGAGAAGACATCTGGGGAAAACCAAACACGAGGAGCCAGGAGGAGATGAGGAACATAGACCACAGCATGGGAAGACAGCAAAGACAAGGAACCAACAAAGAGTGAGAGCAGAGGGAGAGCATATATAGGAGAGAGAGACAAAGGGAGGGCTAACGAGCAGGCAAGGAACAGGTGTGAGAGGAGACAACGAGGGAGCCAAGGGGAAAGGAACATACACACACAAGAGGGCAAAAGAGGACAACAGAAAAACTTGAGAACTAATATAAATCTAGAAATACAACAAAACTGGAATTAGGCTAATAAATCTAGAAAACAAGGAGCAAAGAAAAGAACAGCAGAACCAAGACCATGACACTAGAGACCTCTTTCAAATTGGATTTAAATGACAGGTCCTGATAAAAAATAACACCAAGATTTTTTACTTTATTATCTGAGATCAATTTAATCCCATCCAATGAAGTGACTGACTAATCAGTTTATTTTTCAAAGACTCTGGTCCAAAGAATATAACTTCTGTTTTGTCTGCTTTCAGGAGCAGGAAATTAAGAATCATCCAGGTTTGTATGTCTTCAAGACATGCCTGTAATCTATGTAATGGGTTAGCTTCATCTGGATTTATAGACGATATAGATATAGCTGAGTATCATCAGCATTACAATGTAAGTTAATCCCATGCTGTCTAATAATTCTACCAATTCGGAGCATACATATAGTAAAGACAACTGGTCCTAGCACTGATCCATGTGCTACTCCGCAGGAAACCCTTGAGCATGAGGAAGATTTATCATTAATGTGAACAAACTGAAATTGGTCAGATAGATACGATTTAAACCAGTTTAGTGCTGTTCCTTTAATTCCTACAAAATATTCAAGTCTTTATAAAATAATATTTTGATCAACTGTGTCAAATGCAGCACTGAGATCTAACAGGACAAGTACAGATACAAATCCATTATGTGAGGCCATGAGAATATCATAAGTGACTTTCAACAGTGCTGTTTTGGTGCTATAATGAGCTCTAAAGCCAGATTAAAACTAACTGAAAGTTTATTATGGTGTAAGTGGTCACACAATTGTTTGGCAACTACTTTCTCAAGAATTTTAGATATGAAAGGAAGATTGGACGTGAAGTTTTCCAAAAGATGTTCACCTCTTATCCAAGAGGCTTCTTCAGTCTTTCCATAACATGAGAAACAGTTTTTTTCCAACAAAAAACCCCCCACAAAATTATATAGAATACAGTGGGGGGAATAAGTATTTGACCCCTTGCTGATTTTGCAGGTTTGCCCACTTGCATGCAAGAATCTACAATTTAATCATATGTACATTCTAACAGTGAGAGACAGAATCCTAAAGAAAATTCCAGAAATTTACATCATATGAATTTATAAAAATTGATAACCATCTGATGAGAAAAACAAGTATATGACCCCCTACCAAACAGCAAGTATTCTGGCTCATACAAGCCAGTTAGTCTTTCTTTAAGACACAGCCCCAATCCCAACCAATTATCTACATCAAATATACCTGCCTCACCTCGTTACCTGTATAAAAGACACCTGTCAACACCCAAACAACCAGCAGCCAACATCACCACCATGGGTTGATTGCGGCCATGGTGGTGATGTTGCAGATTGTTGATCTGCAAAAGGCTGGGATGGGCTACAAGAGCATCGGAAAGCAACTTGGAGAGAAAAGATCAATTGTCGGTGCAGTTATCACGAAATGGAAGAACCACCACAACCACTGCCAACCTCCCTTGGTCTGGGCCTCCACACAAGATCTCGCCTCGTGGGGTGTCCCTGATCATGCAAATGGTGAGGAATGATCCCAAAACCACAAGGGGGAACTGATGAATCAACTGAAGGCAGCTGGGACCACAGTTACGTTGAATAAAAATGTGAAACATTTATAGGGAAATAGGGACCACTTTCCATCATTCTGTTTCATTCTGTATCTGTTCTCCCATTCTGCAGTATTTATTAGTCCAACCTATAACTTTATGCGTTTTTTTTTTTTATTTTTTTTTTTATCATAGTAGCTTCATCTTCATCATACATAGTCTGTTCCTGTTGGGCTGTGACACCATCCCAGAAGGAAAAATCAGCTGGATGTTGGAGCTTGACCTGTTTTTTAGTGTAGTCCTGTTTCTCTTACTATGACTAACTGTATGTGCTAGATTTCATTGTTTGACATGGGAGCTGGCTCAGGGATCACCTGTGAGGCATGTTGACAGTTACCTTCTGTATCTTTGCTTCTTTCTGTGTCTCTGCCTCTGTCTCCTAGAACCCTAGTCGGCCTCGGCAGATGGCCGGTCACAGTCAGTCTCTTTTGCTGAAGGTTTGCCTATGTAAAAAGTTAGTTTCATCAAGATTTATGTTATTACATGTTTTTTTCGCCTTTATTTTGATTGTTTTTTTCCCCAAAGGTACAGAAATTGTATTCAGTATTGGATATTTGATGAGTATTGTATTTTACATTAAACATATCAAATATTAAGTTTGAAATTTTGGTATTGTGACAACCCATTCACAGCCAACTGCTGAAATCTGCTTAAGTGTGCCAAACCTAATAGCTGAATTACCTTTAGCAGACTTCACTAAGCTAACCTGATAAACACGGAAAAATAATTCAGCAAGTACAACTTTTGGAAAATTTGCCTACTCTCACTCCCTGGTACGAATCAGTCATGACTCATATTGGATTAAGATAGAGATTCTTGGGTCACTCACTCTGTACACATCAGGCTGTGATTATTCATGCTTAGAATCAAAAATAATTTGTGCCATCTATTCTCTCAGTCACCCAGTGTACGAATAAGATGTTAATTTCTTCATGTCAGACACATTGGTTTCATGTCTTCTCCATGGTGTGACTTTTGTTAGAGTTTAAAAGTTTATTTACATTTTGAAGAATCAGATCAGATATCGATCGATAGATAGATCTTAATTTCTGACAATGTGATAATGTGACAATGTGACTTTCTGTGTCAGACATACTTAGATATTGACAATGTTTTGATATTATCAAACTTTAATGAACTGCTGAAGGACATTACATGTGTGCACAGTGCACCACCTTTTTTATGTTCCATTTTTATGAATTTTTCCTCGTGTATTAAATCTCGATGTGCAGAGCTAAGTGTATGAGGTAAAACACAGACCACATGAAAGATATTTCATGATATCGAGAGCGTTATTTGCCTGCCTATGGCCAATGAAGTACAAATCTTTTTTCACTTTCTTTGATGTGTATGGACCAGAGTTGGTGTGTATAAATAAAAAGCTTCATTTTTAGTCTATGTGCACAGAAAAACTAATCCTTTTTAGCGTAATTTATTTTCTTCAGAAAGTAAAGCCCTTTGATGCTCCTTCCTATTTAGTATTTGAACAGTACGACAGTTTGAAAAACCTGACAGCTTGTAACTCATGCCAAAAGCATAAGACTGTGAAACTGCATTTGTGCATTTCCCTTCATCCTTTTTTTCTACTTTACCGCTTGTATCGTGAGTCAGACTGTTTATTTGAGAGCTAACATTTGCGCACCTTCACCTGTAACCAATAAAGACCCACACACACTAAAAACAGTTAGCTTAAAACCCAACTAGGGTTATCTACCAAACAATGGATGGGTATTATAGCACTGGTCCAATAGTTATTATTTTATATCAGCAAAGAGTAAGGCCCATTATTACCCAACAGACTGTCTGGGTTATAAACTCTACACAAATCATGGGTCAAATTGACAACAAGTCTTGAATGTGTAACCAGCTACATCAAGTTTCTTTAGTAATCTATCCTTATATTTACCAGAATAATTCTAACATATCACAGTACACTACTTAGGAAAAATAGACTAATCATATATATATATATATATATATATATATATAAAACACTTTTCTATTGCAAATTCATAACAAAAGAAATGCTTTATATGGGTTAGGTAAAATAAGACCTTTTACAATGCACCAGCTTGAAATGTATTACTACTTAATACTCTTACTACAAAAGGTAGCAGTTGAATTCATTGTGAAACTGTTCAAATTAATGTCATTATATGATGGCAGACCTGCATTGCATGTTGATTATCATCAGCCAATGACAGGACATATGGGTAAGTTCTGGATGCCAGCTTTAGAGTAGACAAATAATTTGGTCTAATTTGAAAATTGTTTTCACCTTCATATAAAAAAGGGAAGACATGTGGAAGATGAAAATCCTGACATTTTTATGGAGGAGCATGTCATGTTGGGTTGATTGAATTTGGAAAATACTTTTTATCCAGGCCATTGATTTCACATAAATAACCAGAGTCCCTAAAAAAATAACCCAACTCCCCTGAAATTACTTTAAAATGGGTTAAATATTTTACATCAGTCAGTGGGGAATCATTTGTCTCCTAAATTAACATTTCTGTCCTACGGAGCTTACATTTCTCAATAGTAAACTAAATGTATTAGCATACACAGTTGGTACACAAAATTAGATAAAGGTTCTATTTCCCTTGTCTTCACAGGCTGTTATATTATGATAACAATAACAAACAGGTTTTTGATGTAATGTGTGCGGGAAGGCTGTCTACTACTGTGTTATAAAATAAAGTATAATTTTTTTCCCCCCCTCAATCTCCCACAATGTTCTAACGAGACGTCCAAATGTCTTGACTGTCAATCATAGCCCTTTTTGAAGGTGAATAGACTGTGGCAGCTAATGAGTAGGCAGGCACCTGCACTCACAAGCTCACATTTCAGTGTAACCACAAAGTATTTTGTCATATGATCATAGTGATGTATTATAATGACAGCAAGAATATTTTTTTATTAAAAGTGTTCACAATACTCTGATATTATGAATAGGATCCTAAATTTCATTATATATAATTTTTGTTGAAACTACATAGCAACTGCTATTATATTATTATTATAAACGCATCAATTCATAATGCTAACAAATTTTAGTCTGATCTAACCCAGAGAGACACAAAAATGTATCTACCCATTTAAAGAGGTGTAAGACATCAGTGAAAGGGTAGTGCTTCTTTCATGACTGAAGACTCAAGTTGTTTCCTTGATTGTTTCACTAAACCTGCTTTCCCTCCACTGCTTTGATGGCATCCCAAGCTGATTCAAACGTTGTGCACAGTGAACAATTTAGCTGCAGTCTGTAATGTTAAGTTTAACCTATTCTTTTATTTTTGAAAAACCAAGCGCAAGATCTTGACAGGCTATGAGGTTGCCATGGGTAACGGCAGATCCAAATTGTAAGATCTGGAAAGTTGAATAACTACTAAGAATATTGTTAAACAATCAATACACCAACAGTGAGGTAAACATGCCCACTCTTATATTCAATGCCAACACAGGAATACCATATAATGTAGTGCAACAACTTTAAATTCTAAAACAGTGCCATATTATATTATTATATTAGATGGTGATGTCCTTGGCTGAAAAAATAAAAATTTTAAAAAATGAAAAAGCAGCGCAAAAAGTTTTTACCTGCACAAATGTGCGCTAAAGTAAAACTAATTCGCTGGTTCAATTTGGAGCTTAATGCTGGGATATGAGCTCTTGATGACCTAGAAAATAATTGTTAATATGTCTAAAACAAAATTAGCACAGATGCTCATTTTAACTGCAAAAACCTGGACTAACACAGTACTAACCATTCAGTCTGGGTATTTGCTGAATTTTTTCATTTGGATGGGGTGACAGCTTCTCTTATTCGTAGATGCCATCCACGCTGAAAGCACAGTCCAACTAAAATGTATACCTGTGAACTCCCTCCAGTGCTTGTGGAAATGAAGGTGAATGCAACATTACTGTTTTTTGCAATATTGTCGGCTCCTATTTAAAAAGAAAAAAAAAAACATATAATAATAACAGAGAACCCAACATGTGTTATTACCTCTGTAAACGGTGTGATTCACACTTCTGTTTAAATGGGTCTAGTTTGGGCTGTAAACCATTCAGACTGGAGTCCGATGGTGGTTGCATTTTGGTGTTAATCATAATGACCATGCAGAAAAAAGTATATATTTCTGCAAAAAATTTATTGAGTATAAAGACTTGCGATGTGAATGTAACCTAAGACCCATCTAAGCATTGCGCCTTCAAAAAATAATCTACATACCTAAAACTGGAAAACTGCTTTCACATCCCAAATGATATCTGATGTTAGTTATTTACATCATATCCAAATTTGTTATATCTTGTAAATACTATTTTCAAATTCACAATCTCTTTTTTTTATTGATTATTTAGTTCTAAGCACCCCCACAAGTGATTGTTTTTACCCAACTGTAAATAATTCCCTACGACTGTAACAGTGTTAAAGTCGTAGGGAAGTCATATTTAAATATCAAATAATTCTGGCTTAAACATTTATATAAATGTACTCTTTATCAGAAAATATTGTCCCAAATGTAAGAAAATTCATATTTAAAAAAAAAATCCTGTATTAAAATCTTTTCTTTTTTTTTTTGTCTTATGCAGGCCAGTTAGTTAAACATCAGCTTGTACACGTAAAGTTGGCCAATCATATATTGATGGTAAACTTTCAATCAAAGGTTTTCTGTCATAGCATCTTGATTCATACTTTATGTCGCAGCTAATATACGCAACGGTTGAAATAACAATCATTTACTTTACCTTTGAGTTACGTCCCAAAGTTTTTTTTAATAAAATCTCTTGTTTCACTTATCTTTAAAGTTACCAGAGGGAGACAAATCAGGATTTGGTTGTAGAAATTCTTTTACATCCTGGTCATGATGACCAAAGTCTTAGGTGGTTTAAAAGAAGAGTGAATTAAAGCATTTAATTCATTTGTTAAAAAAATCGCCATCATTAAACAGGGGGAGAAGATTGTGGTTTCAGCTCCAAAATATATACAACTCTCACCATTATACAAACACAAAACTTGTACAAAACAACAGACTCAACTGACCCTGGAGAATGAAGAGTGAATCACTGATTTCCATCTGACTTGGCATGTGCTTAAGAGCAAAAGCCTCCTGGTGCCTACATACAACAAAGTTTTTTTTTTCAGAAAAACTGAGTGAAAGTCTAGTTGCCTTGTGGTCGAGGATAATAATCTTGATAAGTTTAGGAGATATGTTATGAGGGAGTTTTTAAATTGTTCTGTGTTCAGAGACTTTAAAATCTATTAAAAAATGCATTGATCCATTTTATTTGAGGTAGTACAATGACTTTGATAAACTTGTTCTTATTTTCAATATCTTATCTTACAGCATTATCTATCTTTAAAGCCTTTTTCTCTTTTTTTGTCTCCTATCACTCTAAAGCCTTGCAAAAATTTACAAGTATGAAAAATATGAAAATGGCACCACTTTTAAGCTCCTAAGTAGCACAAAACACAGCTGCTAAAAAAAAATCCATTTTAGTTGTTTTCACAGTACAGTGTTTTATCAGAAAAAGTAAAAAAAAAAAAAACGTTGAACAACATACACAGTGGGCCAATTTGATTAACATAAAGATAAAACCCCATCACAAAGCTTTCTCTTTTCATGCTCACATCTTATTAAAAAAATATGAAGAAAAACATTCTGTGAAAAATGTTTAAAAGGCCTAATGGGAATTTCAGCTCTTTTGTATTTTGATCAAAATGAAGGTTGTTAATGTGTAGTAATAACAAATGAGAGGAAAAAGAGAGATGAGAAAGGAGAGAAAAAAAAGAAAAGTGCTCTTTCATGGCTAAATTAAAATTTTAAGCGCTGCTAAATGCATTTCTGCGCCCACCCGTTGAGTAGTCATTTCTGTGAGAAAATTATGCCCTGACCCTTTATGAACTATGTTAAAGTCTTTGCTTTTATTCCATCTTGCTTCATTTAGCCATTCCCCACCCCCTATCCTCACCAGCACAGTCGTTGAAGCTCAACTTCTACCTTCCTCATCGCTCAGCTTCTCCTTTTAGTAGAGGTCACTCATGAAGATGACTTCATATTTATTCATGTGTTCATTCATGTGGAGAGCTCTCTGAATCCATTTTGTTGAAATAGCAGCTTTTGTGTTTCAGTAATTACACAGCCAAATACAGATGACAACATTTCTGCTGCAGCCATTGAAAGTGGTACTCTGTGGTAATGAGCCACTTTTCCAGGTGAGAAAATAAATATCTTCAGCAAAGATTTTAACGATATACGCATATTCTCTTTTCAGAGTGAAACTTTATTACTCTAAGCATTTTAACACATCAGGTCAGCTTTTTATCTGACTTGCATTTTCTTCAATCGTTTTTTTAAACACTATTTGAAGGAGATGGCAATAGGTTAACTCATCTTTTATGGATTGGTATATATAATAACTGTTATTTTTTTTAAAGTTTGTCAGAAATTTATATTTGCATTTGAAAATAAATGTGTATGTCAGTAATTAAATATTTTTATTAACACTGGAATGTTCAATCGAGTCCCTGATGGAAGGAACTTCATCTGCATTTCCTTGTGATGGTGGTTTGTTTGTTTTATGGCTATCTCCCCTCTGACACAAAGCCCCTTGTAAGCTGTGACTATAATGTAGCTTAGCACAATAGATGTGTGAATGTGTGCATGAATGACTGAATTTAATTTAAACAGCTTTAGGATTCTTGGACTTAATAAGGCACTTTACTGTCAGGAATCCAGTTTGTGTGGTCTGTTTTTGTGTTTCCTTTCCTCCTCCACCAGGTGGTGCCCCGTCCTCATTGGTTCTCCCTGCACACCTGCAGCTCATTGCCTCGGCTGCGGTTACCGAGACACTCCGGCGCTGCAGAAAATTCCGCAAGAAAGCTATC
>NW_015150555.1:399453-401539 GCF_000732505.1 Cyprinodon variegatus | reverse complement strand
AATCTCCGGACCTGTTGCCGGAGCCGCAGAGACGATGCTGCCATGGGTAAAAAGGGCGGTGTGAGAGGGGGAGTGCGGGAGTTGTGGTCTCCGTCGGCTCGGTAACCGCACCGGAGCCAGTGTGAGCAAGGGGTCCACCCATCACCCAACAAGACAATCTCTGGTTCTATCCTCACAGTCCGGATACCTTAAAGGATACCTTTCCCTGGAGAAGTGAGTCTGCAATCTTTTCCTCCAACTCTAAAACCTAAGATTCAAATTTCCCACTGAGCCTGAACTAACCGCAGTGTCTTCCCCTCACCTTCCAGTTCCCGTGAAACAGTGTTCAGAGCAACACAGGACTCCTTTCATTCTACTCTGAGCAGTACTTGAGTCATCACCATATTTTTAATAAACCTGTTAAACTTTTCCTGGTCTTTCTGTTTGGTCTTCTGCATCTTGGGGTCAGACCTTAGATAAAAATCATGACATATACAAGTTTACATAATTTACCACAACCCTTGAAACATTTTAAAGTAATGGAAAATATGACAAATTTTATGCAAAATACAAGTGACCAAATAAAACCTGTGTTAATGTGTTTGTTGGTTGTGATGTAATTAAAAGTAGAAAGCAGTATATGTTTCAAAAGAGGGAAACTCCACCTGTCGAAATAATTAAATGAACTACCTATTGGTTGAAAAATCAATCAATAGGTAGTTCCTATTCATGTATTGCTTTATACTGATTTTGTAGCCTGCCTAATTTTAGCATTGTATGGAAAGAGGAAGAACACTGAAAAGCATCTTAGTACAGTAAACAGTGGACAGTTATGAAGTATATTTACTTGATTACTGTACTTAGGTTTATTTTTTTAATAAATTTTTAAACTATTTTTCGGGGGGGGTTAGACTCTGGGGGGAACACCAAAATTAAATATATGCATCAAAATCTAATTCTTAAATGTATGAGTCTTGTAAAACTGATTTTAACCTAGCATTAAACAGTAGCTAGTTCATATGACAGAGCAGTTACATTCTGTTTAAAAATTAAAACCAGCTGGCACATCCAGTGTCCAGCAGGCTGAGATGCTATAAGGCCCCAAAAAATATAAATAATGATGAATACATTCCCTTTTAATTTTTTTCTTTTTGATTAATATTATTTTTAATTGTGACATGGCAAGCAAAAATATGCCTTGTTTCTCCATGTTATGTAACGAAATTGTTTCTCCATATTATTGTCATGATGGGTTTCTGGGTGCTAGCCCATATGCAGAACACAACTCAGAGACGGGAAAAAGTTCAAAGGTTTAATTTAGAAGAAAAACAGGTCAAGGGGAATAATCAGGTCCAGGGCTGGTCACGGCTGGGTTACTGTCCTGGAGCTTGAGCAGAGCAGCAGAGGGGGAGGTTACCAGGAGGGTTCAGAGGCAGATGGCAGGCTGAGGGCTGAGCAACGGCAGGGCTCTACTTCAGACTTATCAGTGTTCTGATCCAGAGTTTCTTCCGATCCTCTTCTTGAGGACGGGCAGGCAGGTTCAGACAGTTAGATTCTTCAGATGAGCTCCTGAGAGCCGGCAGGCAGATTTCAGCAGAGAAACTCTTCCAGAGTTCCAGGGTTCAGTCAGGTTTCTTCCTAAGAAGCAGAGAAGACAAAAACTGATTAGGTTCATGTTTCAGGGGACTCAGAGAATCAGACAGGCGGGTTGGCTCAGTTTTTGTTGTACCGTGACTAACACACACTCTGGCCCCGGAGTATTGTCCACAGCCCACTTAAGTACTGGTCCCCTGATGAGCAGATGAGAAGCAGCTGGTGAAGTCAGCTCCAGCTTCAGGAGATCCAGTACGCCCTCTGGTGGAGGAAGGTAGACAGCACCCCAGATCCCAACAGAAACACAAAAACCCCTAGGAAGGGATCCTCGGCTCTGGTGGGCAAGCCTCAGGATCCCAACAATTATGTAACGAAATTCGGTGGGGATGGCAGTTGATACTTGTATTTTCATCTTTGGTTTCAGGTAGTGTTGCACCGATACCGATACCAGTATCGGACGGGGCCCCGATACTGCCCTAAAATGGTGGTATCGGTATCGGCGAGTACCAGCAAA
>NW_015150555.1:388790-398248 GCF_000732505.1 Cyprinodon variegatus | reverse complement strand
TATATATAACTACAATAATTTCTAGTCTCCAATGTTATTAAGAACTGTTTAACAAAGCAAGACTTCCTCTCTAGTGGCAAGAGCAAGCAGTGGGTAAGACAATACTGGGATACTGCAAAGAAGCTCTTTCATCAACACCCCTTATCCACCCAAAGGTGTTAACTCATTCGTTTGAAGATAGTCCTAATTGGGTGTAGTTGGGAGGTAAGAGACCATCGTTTGAAATCCACCCCTTCTGATTTTAAGGAGGTGTAAAGAAGAAAGTGAAAAATGTTTAATTGATCCCCCAGTGGTGTAACCTGGCATCCCACTTAGATAAGGCGGATAGATGTGAGACGTACAGAACTGGCTTAGCCTCTGAAGTCAAGCATCACCACACATGAATGACTCTTATTCTCTAATGATTTTTACAAAGTTAAAAATACTGTTTAACCGATTTTATCTCCTGGAACAAACTTTTTAAGAGTTTCTAAACTACAATAAATTTAAAGATAGAGTCAACAAATGATTTAGGTAAAAAGTACATCAGGGTTATGTACAAGACATTCCATGAAAACTGGTCTTGGAGATAGGCTAGTGCCTGTCTCCAGCAGTTGGGTGAAAGGCAGGGTATACCCTGGAGAGGTCACCAGGTCATTACAGGGGAACACAGGTAAACTTGCCTTGACTCACCTAAGGTAGATTTTCCTTGACTATAATACATTTAGAAATGATTTTTGTACAATTATGGATTTCATTTGTTTGTTGTTTATTTCATAGTTTCACACAATTATTTATAAATGGTTTTGATTCAACTAGGTTGTAGAGTTAGATTGGTTCAGTGTTCTATCGAAGGATAACCAACTGATTGCATTTATTAATTGACTCAGCAGCAAGCATGCCTGTAGCAACAGTGGAGAGGAAAAACTCACTTCTAACAGGAAGGATGACATCACCCCAGCTGATATTTATCTCTGGGATAGTCTCACAGCCACATCAGAACAGACCAGATGAAGCTAATATGACAAGAAAAAGCAGACAGAACATTAAGTTGTTGGTACAACTTAACAAATACTGCAGATTGGGAGAATAGAGATAGAATGAAGCAGAATGAAGAAAAGTGAACTCTATGTCCTCCAGTAGTCTTAGCCTAGGAGCAGGTATTAAACATTCATCTAAGTACCAGCTAAGTTGAAAGGAGCAAGGAGAAGAGAGAGGAAGAAGAATATTAAACAATTTCTTCCATTGGAGTTCTTCTAAGGAAAAATAGAAGAACTCCAAGCCCTGGCAAGGACCCAGGCAAAATACAGAATATGCACCATTATTTGTTTTACTGAAATGTGGCTTCAGGATTAGAGCCAGGTGCTTACAGACCTCAACAAGTCAAGCCGAAAAATGACCAGTGCGGGTATTATGTTCTTTATTCTGTCAAATGATTGCTGTAAATTTATAATTATTTAAACATCATTGGCTTTCCATTATGTTGTATTCACTTGCAATTATTCAGAAACCAACAAACAGCTTGAAACAGCTATAAGTCGTATTCTGTTGCCTGTGGTTTTTTTTGTTTTTTTGTTTTTTTCAAAAGGGATGTGAAGGGATCCATGTTTTTTTTTTTTTTTTTCTCCAAAGGGGTGTCAATGGGAGTGGACACGTGCATGAGTCCTGCTACATTGGGTGATGTGAATGGTGCGCTATGGTGTGAATGGTGTGCTGAAGTAAATAAGCAACTTATTACACAGTCAGAGCCTGTGTTTATGTGATTAAAAAGGAAATAAGGTGTACTTCATGAGTTAGCTGGGTTAAGAGCAGCAAGTGTAAGGGGTGTTCCCCATTTAAAAGACACAGAGGCAGATATCTGGTTTAGTAGTGGAAGTCCAGTAGGTATGAGGATACACTGAATCAGATGAATGTTAGGAGAAAAACCAGGAAAAGGAAACAAGCTGTACAATGCGGTATCAGGACAAAAAAATAAATAAAAAAATTTCAGGCATCTCACACACAGGTGTGGTGCATTCCATGGGGTCGGAATGCCCATGGTGCATTCATGAGATTCGGACATATGAAACCTCACCAAACACAAAATGACTGAACAGTATCTAATGGAAAATACTTAAACAACATGGGCTTTCTAACAGTGACATGATTAATGAACTTAGCTGAATCGAAGCAGTAAGCAATAAGGATTAAATTAGGTCCCTTGCTATTCCTCATGTATAGTTGGTAAATTATGGCCACAAACTCAACAGAATGTAAGCTTATTATTGTAAAGGATGTTTCCACTCCAAGCTTCGATAATAGCTATGGAATTTGAGTGCATGTTTTTAATTCTGTGACATCTATGTGCCCCAAAACTCTTTTTTTTCCCCATCTCTTTGTGTGTGTGTGTGTGTGTGTGTGTATGTGTGTTCCTTTATTTATAATATTAATGAGTCTATTTTCTGGAAAAATAGCACATTGTGGGGACCAACTGCTCCTTGTGAAGTCAGACGCCAATACCCCATGGTGGAGTTGTTGTTTTAGGGTGAGGGGTCATGTTAATGACTAAGGTGGGAATTGAATTTAGCTTTGGGTCAGTTATGAACCTACGGGGTGACGTTCAGGGTAAGGGTCACGGTTAAGATGGGTTAGAAATGTAAAGAAGTCAATGGAACAGCCTGCAAAGAGACATATTTGTTTGTGGGTTTGTGACCAAGTGGCTAAATTTTTGTTAACCTGTTGAGATACTGCAAACCCAATTTCCCAGGAATATGCTACGATGTAGGGCCTGACAGATATTTTTGTGAACCAGTCAACTGGTCCCCTTGAGAAAAAAAAGTTCCTCTTGGGTTTATGGTTGGGTACGGGTAAGGATACAAAGGTAAGGATTGAGTTTAGGGTTAGGTATATGTTGGAAATTGTTGGGATATGGGTTTTAATTAGGGCATGCAAATTAATGTAAAATGAATGGAAGTCAATGGAAAGTCCCCTTAAGAATAGTGGAAAATTGAAATCATGGCACCCACTGTGATGATTAAATACTGGGCAAGAAAACTGGAAGAGTGAATGTGGCCTTCAAACACAAGTGGAGAGAGATGACCATAGTGTTATTCAACACCAACAGTGTAGCTACTCTGTGAGAGAGGCACAAAATACTAACTGCTGTATTCCAGGGCTTTTTATACACAAAGATGAACAATTTTATTAAATCTTTTAACAATATGGCCTTGGAAGTATTTGGATGGAGTTAACTTTTAACAAGTCTTCAAGGTTGAAAGCTGAGGCGCTATTGAAATACATAAAAAAGTGTATTTAAATAATTGAATCCAAATATGAATGAGCAATTTAAATTCTTTAAGAATATGTCGCCCTAAAGTGGTGGGAGTTCTGTCATTCAGGGAAAGCTAGGTGTAGAGACAATGCTTATCCACATAGAGATGATTTAAATGTGCTGATATTTTCTCAAGAAGTTTTGCAGTATTTAATCTAAGTATATTAACTTTAGCTAAGTATATTAACTTTAGAATAAGTTGGACACATGATCCTTGGGTGTTCAGTTACAATTCTTACCTACCAGCTTATCAATTCTGCCGTTCTCATTGGTTGAGCTGTCTCGCCTCTTCTGGTACTTTGTGTTCTTAGTTCTGTGCCAAGTTAAATTTTTTGCTGTATATAGAGACTAGTGTTACATGACACTTTCATTAGTATTGCCCTTCAATACCAATGCCCTACCTCCTACTGTACTCTCCCGTCTGCCTGCCTGGCCACTTTTCTTTGGCCCATGTCTCAAAAACACACATCAAATACATAGTGATTAGTACTCTGCGTTGTGGCCGCAATAACCCCAGTTCGAATCCGGGTCACGACATGAACCACTAATGGACAAAGATTTTGGGGTGGTGTGGTTAGGGCATTGCACCTGTTATATACATACCATTTATTCTCTGCTTTACACTACTACTACCACCAATTCACCTCATTCAGAAAAATGCAGTGATGGGGTGCAGTATTGCATCCCATCACAAAGCCCATACTGTCTTCAAGGTCAGTGGTCTCAAAAATTTTTGTCTGAATAGCACCTCAAAATTATGTGGGATTGTCAAGTACTACCATAATGCAGAAACAGAAAGAAATACCTTGCAATGAAGATACATTGCAAACTATTTACATTACCTTGTTATCTGTCAACACTCCAAGAGCTGTGTGATAGGCTCCATGATCCTGACCACATCCTAATTAAGTGTGATTTAAGATAAATTATTTTAAGTTTTATTCTTGATTTAACAGGAAGCCAATGAAGAGAATCTAGGATAGAAAACAGGTTGAGCTCTCTTTTTCATTTTCGTCAGAACTCTGGCTGCAGCATTCTGGATCAGCTGAAGGCTTTTAGCTACATTTTGTGGAATTCCTGACACTAGAGAATTACAATAGTCCAGCCTTGAAGTAACAAATGCATGGACTAGTTTCTGACGATCACCCCTGGAGAGGATATCTTTTAAATTTTTGCAATATTCCAGAGATGAAAGAAGGAAATTCTCTTGATATGGGAGTAAAAGACAAGTCCTGATCAAAATTAACACCAATTTTTTTCACTTATTATCTGTGATTAATTGAATCCCATCCAAATGAAGTGACTGATTAATCAGCTTCTTTTTCATAGACACTGGTATGCAGGAGGACTTCCTGCCAAAGGCAAAGACAAAAAAACAAGGTTAGACTCAAAGACTCAGTTTGACTCAGTGAAACAAAGACTCAGGTTAGACTCTGCTAATCTAAGCATGACTAGAGTACCCAAAACTGGCAAACACTTTGGCGTCGAGGTGGTGACAGTCCACTGCTTAAGTACTCCTCCAGATAATGATCCAAAGAGCCGCAGGTGTGCACGGAGGACCAACAATGACAGGGCGCCACCTGGTGGTGGAGGGAGAAACAGACACAAAACAGACCACACAAACTGGATTCCTGACACCAGTCTACACAACATGTAGACTGATTTAAAGCTACAGTGTGTAATTTTCAGCGACATCTAACGTCCAGACTGCAGACCGCAGCAACATGAACATCTCCCCCCCACCGGTTCTCCCCCCAACAGTACGGCGAGCTTTACAGGACAAAATGTCTTCCACGACGTCCGCATCACCTACCTTCTCAAGTGATGAGGTTTGTTTACATAGATAATTTTACAGATAGTATTTCATTAGTCTGTGTAGGGTATAGATTTCATGTAGACTTAAGATAATAAATGTACCCGTAATGGGCGATCTCGCAATCGCTAGTTTGTTGGCTCTGCGCTGCCGTAGTGCAAAGATGTCTGCCTCCATGGCTGCGAGACCCACTCCTATGTAATTATAAATAACGAATTCTAAGGCAACGCAAATATTAAGGTTAAGAGGCTGAGCTCGTAGATGATGATAAATAACATATTTATGTATAATATATTACATTTCTGACTGTATATCCCTGTAATTATTACACACTGTAGCTTTAAGGGAAAAAAAACACATGTAATGAAATGACAACCTGAATAACCAATTATCAGAATACCTTCTGCAACTGAAAAAAAATTCTATGCTTTGACACAATTGGAAGTGGAAAGCCACAGGTGACCTCATCAAATGCCACTGTGGTCTACTGAGAATAGAAAAATGTGGCTACAATTTCAGCCAAATCTGATGTTAAGCTCACAATCCATGTACCGAGACTTTGATCCTCAATGTGGCAGTCACTGTGTGGCCTGTCAACTTTCCAAAATTAAAAAACATAGCGTAAAAATAATAATAAAAAAAAAAAAATCCAGAAAATACAATTTTCCCACTTATTAAGTGTCTGTGTTTTTGTTGCAACTGTCAGGTTGCACAACAAAATGTTTCAAAAAGGACAAATGAAGTATTAGTTCATCTGTCCTCATCAATAAATTCAGGCTTTAATTGTTGCAAAACTTAGCTCAAACCATCTAAAACTGGTTTGTTGAAGATGCTAATGGATTTAGAAGAGAATATTTTCCAGGCTTCACTAAGAAAACTGCATTTTTGCTGCCAAAGTTATAACAGTTTTTCTTATACAACCTAGTGAGTTGAGAATACAGCTCTAGCATGATAACTTTAACCTTCATTAATGTTTTCAGTCAATGAATGACAGAGGACATCAAGGTTAATTGGCCAACTTTGGAGTCGGAGCTGCGCTGAATTGTGTGTTTGTGATGATTGACAATAACTCTAGAGGGTGAAATGAGAGAGACAGATCAAGCAAGAGATGAGGTCTGCGCCATTGTGTACATCACATACCTCAGGGCTGGTTAAGCCTCAGTGGCTGCATCCCTCTAGATATAAAATACAGCAGGTTGTATGTGTATTATTGTACTGTTTAAACCGCTGATAATGGTCCTTTGTAAAACCACTGAAAATTTTGGTTAACTCTGCATCCTGATAAATCTTCATATCATGATTTGTGAAAAATCCATTTTTCATATTACTGCTCCAATCTTACTGAAATTAAAATTGAAATTATCATTCTTATTTTTCTACATTTAAATCATGACATCTCTTTGCACACAATCCCTTTGCTTCTCACCAGATGCTGCTTAAAGTATGTTGTCATTTGAAATAACAAATGTCAATCAGCTATCACCAATTTCCTACCCACACGTGGAGTTTAACTTGTTAGGCGAAAATAAATAACACAAGACGACAAATTTGAGCTTTCATCAGAAGAGGAACCTGAAGCAGTAATTTGTAGCACACTTTAGCTTCAGCTAGACTTTTCAACAGTATATGAAATATCTGATAATTAGCTTTTAAACATTTGAATTGTTAATATGGAACCAGGAAAAAATTTGAATATGCAAGCCTCTGAAGAAAAGTAATGATCTTGTCTGAGACAGGATATACTTCATGTAAGCTACAACTTCAACAAGGGTGTCTGGAGATTAAGAACCTCAAAAAGGGTATGTGGCAACTTGCGCTTTTGTGTGCACACAACTTCAAGCAAAAGCTGTTCTGTGTGCGTATGTGTCTACAAGCAAGAGCAGACATATGGGGCTTTCATTTAGGATAATTAAAAGCTAATATTCAACAGAATCATCTCTTGGCTTTCCTTGCAATTAGTAGTCATCTATAATAAGGTTCATACTTCCATTTTTAATGTTGTTGCTTAATTACAATAGATGTTCTGCTTATTTTCCTTTGAAATCCCATCACCCCCTTACCCCCTTGATTTAAGAACTGGAATCTTTATTTGTCCATATCAGATTATTAACACTCATTGAATCTATCATGAGAGACAGTCAAGCAGGGAGGATCTGGTCTGAACAGTCGTTCACTACATAAAATAACCACTAAAGACAACAGGTTAAAATACAATGGTACCTTTATTACTGTAGCTAATAATCCCTATCACAGTATCATTGTATCTAATAACTAAACAAGCACTAAACTAAAGAATACTGAAAATAGGCACAAATAAATAAAAGTGAATGAAGAGGGGAAAGGTGTTTTAAGAGTCCAATAAAGGGTCTCTGAGGAATGTTCAAGTTTTAAGGCTTAATGTATTAAAGGTGACCTTTATAATAGTAGCAAATAAATATGAATAACACTGATACAGAGATATTAACAGCAATCAAAAGATAGAGACTTGGATTAATCCTATACAATAACAAAAGGAATTTTTGTAGGGCTTAATTTTTATCACTTACATCAGTCTTTACCAGTGTGTCCCTTATTACATGGGAGTTGGTAGCACTGCAGCAGTTGCTCAGACAGTAGTATAGCTCCAAACATCAGAAAACCAATGATTTACGGCTCAGCGGCTTAAATGACTCCTTGGAAGAACACCTGGCTTTCTGTGGGTGTCGCACGTGGGTTGATCAGATAAAATCGGGTAGTTTGTAATCTGCTACAGCAGGCGGGTTCAAAACCCTGCGTTCAACTTGGAAAGAAAGTCATAACCCTCATAACCCTCAGCTCTTTCTGAATTGTAGCCAGGGTGCAGACTGGCTCACTCTATCGTTTACAAACTGTACTTCAGAGGGGAGGGGTTTTGATGGCTACATAACGTACAGTAACTTCAACTGAAAAGCTCTCAAGACCCGCAGACCACCAGCAAAGAGTAAGTGGAATGGGAGTCGGATGCTTAAATAACCTCTGTCACAGGGAGTGACGTAAGGGGGTGGGGTTGCCCTCATTGACATTAGATCTTCAACATACCCCCTTTAGCTTTGAAGATTGTGGTGTTGGTCAGGGTCTTCAAAGCTACAAACAAGTTAATCCTTCAAGAGTAATTTGCAAGGTTCCAGGTGAGCCTCCAGTGGAAACCTGATAGTTCAGTTAAAGGTACGCTGCTTGGACATTCTAATATTTGCTTGGGGCGAGATAATCAACCGACTAGGTAAATACTCTTATTGATTATTATATATACTCCAAGTAAAAGCAAATGCATACTTTGAAACCATACATTCAGGTGATATATTGCTGTAATCTGTTCTCAAAGTTAGCTTGGGAGCTAGGTCTATACTAAGAAAGCTATAATGATTTTCAACTTGATATTTTAGCGCGGATGTATATCTGGGGGTTAGAACAAATCAATCTTCCAACCTGTGTATGCCTACTGTGAAATAACCACATCGAACATGACATGCTGACATGGAAGCCGCATAGTTTGCATAAAGGAAATTTTATTTTTAAGAAGCTTCCCAAAGGAAACCTTTACACGACTAAAGCTGTTTGCACCCTGTGCAATGCAGAATTAGTGTACTGCAGGAGTTCTTCCAGTCTCAAGTACCACCTAAACGCAAAGCATCCCTTAGCCAGTGTAGAATATTCCGGCCGGGCCAAGCATTGATATAGCGCAGGATAATAGTCGTTCTTGTCAAACTACAATTTTGGATGCAACCGAGGCAGGCCCGTCAGCACAGCTCTATCAGTCAAGCTAACTAATTCCTCACTCAGTGAATTGTCACCAGCTGACACCATCACAGTGGTTGAAGATGATGCTTGAACTTGTTTTCCAGGTGGCCACAGGTGAACCATCTTTCAAACTACCTGCGATGCAAACCATCATGAGAAGAATACATGATCAGCACGCAACGGAGAAAACTTCAAAGATGTCAAGTTTGCTTTAGGTAGGCTGTGTTATGTAATATTAAATTTCATTTTACCACAACACAACAAAGGACTACCATATTATGTTTGCTTCTTGATGATTGCTTGGGTGAATGTGGGTAAAGTGTGATGCTTTTTTAAATTGTAGGGTCTGTGGTATTTGTGGTATTTAGCCTATTTTATTTATAGAGCAGGAGTTTCATATGATACAAACCTTTTTAAAGACTTACTTTTACTTTTTTAGGTAGCAGACATGTCATGATTGCTTTTGACAGAATTCAAATGAGCCATGTTAATCTATATTAATCTAGATTCATTACAAGATAACAGTGATATTAAACTAAATTTAAGAAACCTATATATATATATATATATATATATATATATATATATATATATATATAT
>NW_015150555.1:381893-388690 GCF_000732505.1 Cyprinodon variegatus | reverse complement strand
TATATATATATATATATATATATATATATATATATATATATATATATATATATATATATATATATATCCACAGAAAAAGACATGCTTGTTTCTGATGTTATATCTGCTAAACAGTGTGGGAACGTCTGACCCAAAGTATATTCAGCAAAAATTAGGCTGCAGGAGCTGAACTACTTTTGTCTCAAACTGCTCATCAAACAAAGTTTTGGTCTTAAAGGGTTAAAATAAAAAGGCTTTTTTTTGAAGATATGTTTCAATAAAAGTTATATAATGTCTCATTTAAACTATTTTAGTGGATCTTCATTAAATTGTTAATTGTGTTAATAACTGCATAGTTATATTGTTGTAGAGGTTCTAATGAACTATTATGAAATGTCCATACAAACACTGGTCAGGCCAAAATATACCTATGAGCTTAAGTGCCATACATAAACGTCAGCTACAGCAGTGATCAGAGTAAAGAAAGGAATGATGGAGTGGCATAGTTTCTCTGAATATGTATGTTGGAAGTGAGGAAACTCATCATTGTCATTGCCAGGCACTGATAAGCACACACAGATACACACAATGACACACCACACTATTGCTTGACAATTTCCAGGTGAGCTCACAACTTTAGATTGATGGTGTAGACAGAGCAGCATATGTTTTTCCTTCTAACTCTTCAAACTCTCTCTATTTCACTCTCTTATTGTCGGTGTTTTAGTGGGGCCTGTTTAGATCAATCATTAATCTCTTTGCTCCTCTTAAAAACCCTTTCTCCTTCCATTCGCTCATCGTACCTATCGCATGTGTGTTTCTTTGTTTCGAAACATTAGAGGCAATCTCAATTCAACATGAATCTATTTAACACAAAGGAAACTCTATCAGCCAGCCTAATAGACCCATTTTAGTTGATAAAATTAGCTTCATTAACAAGGGCACAAATAATCAGTTTAAATGCCTGATTAGATAAAAAATGTGGCATGTCTCACATGTACACAACTCTTACTCTCGTTTGGATTATTTTCTAGTCAGCAGCTCTCTGTTAACTAACATCTGAGGCACTGATGACATGTTCGAATCTGGCTGCTGCATCATCTTAAGGGCAAGATTCGTCATTGGATTATGTCATAGCGGGGTGCCCGAGTCTATTCAGATTGGAAGACTCCTCTGTGGCCTAGGGTAACCTGTGATTTATTGCAAGTCCAAGCAAGCCTGCTGCTACATGCTCAGAGGAAAAAGGACATTGCGACAAATAGTTGTGAACATTGTAAGTGTGGATCAATAAAATATAAGTATTGGAATAGTTTCATCTTAAAATAATTCAAATTGATATTTTAAATGGTTATTGAGTCAGATATGTGGCAGATAATGTTTGCTTTGTTGAAAGGTTGAATGACGGATATTTAAGCAGAGATTCTCTGCAGTGTGGATACCACAAATCTGTGAGGATGGTATTGCTGCTGAAGATCCTCATAAATGAAATTAGCACACAGAGCAATTCTAAGTGGTCCGACATAGATTCTTTGCCTTCATTGTGAGTCAACTGTCATGTTTACTAGGTGACATAGTCTAAACTGAGTGAGGTGTGGTGACAGTCGGAGAAGGCTTGACCTGTTTGAATCTATAGTCCAACTCTTCCTTCCTCCTTATTTTCACTGCCTTCGAAGGACCCAGTGTATGCTGGTTCCTTTGGAGGATTGCAGCTGCTGAAATTGAGCAGTCTGAGATTAAACCTATAGCTGTCAGTTTTTTAGGCCTCTGACAAAGTGGCTCAGTTTGTGTTCAGCACTTGTCCCTTATTCTTTTTTTCTGATTTGTAATGCTTACATTTAAACATTGGTTTACAACTTTGCTTCACTTACTACCCGGAGTTTGTTTGTGTTAGCATTATCTTGCGGTGTCCATCTATTTACATGTTTAGGTTAAGCTATTACTTCTTCATTATTGGTTGAAATTGTGTATTTTGTTTCAAAGCATATTCATGGTCTCGCATTAACATCTTTCCCCCTAGTGTCACTGGTGCCACGAATCGAGGGGGTCAAAAAGGCTGTTAACTGTCGAAAGTATTCCTCTTTTTGTCACAGGTTTCTCTTCTTAAGATACACGAAAGGTGAAAGTGTCAGTTTCGAGGTTCCAAGCGAGACCCAAACTCCTTTGCACTGGTAAGGGGTCAGCGCTGAGATCTAGGTCCTTTAAGTCTTTAGCTCTGTCTGATTCTGAGAAAGCATGCATGACAGGATTACTATTCGACGCTACTTTGTGAGGTCGCACATTTCTTGTGATACTTGCAGGATCTCAATGGCTGTTTCTGCATTGGGAAAAGATGCAAGCCCATCATCGACATAAAAGTTGCGTGTGATAAACTCTATTGCCTTGGATGTGGCATTTACTGCTTCGAGAGCTGCACGGCGAAGACAGTATATGGCTATAGCTGGCGATGGACTGTTGCCAAACACATGCACTGTCATCCTAAACTCTCTGATGGTTTTCTGCGGGTCGTTGTCCTCAAACCACAAAAATCTTAAGAAGTCACGATGTTTTTCCATCAACTGCAAAACAGTAAAACATCTGCTGCACATCAGTTGTAACAGCGATTGGCTCTTTTTGGAAGCGGATAAGGACTCCAAGCAAAGTATTGTTCATGTCAGGTCCGCTTAGAAGCATGTCATTTAGCGAGACACCTTCATGTTTGGCACTTGAGTCGAACACTACCCTTATCTGATCCAACTTTTGTGGGTGGTACACA
This sequence comes from Cyprinodon variegatus, assembly GCF_000732505.1. Taxonomy (NCBI): domain Eukaryota; kingdom Metazoa; phylum Chordata; class Actinopteri; order Cyprinodontiformes; family Cyprinodontidae; genus Cyprinodon; species Cyprinodon variegatus. Next base: position 385,959 of record NW_015150555.1, on the reverse strand, counting down.
CCAAACATGGGCAAATACCAGCACTCCTGGTCTTCTCTCAGAGGCAGGGCTGGCTCTGCTTGACCTGCAACAAACATCTTTTGCATAAAGTCGATAAAATGTTTTTTCATCTCGGTTTTTTGTTCAGTGTGTATTGTAGTGATTTTAGTCTTTTCATAGTTTGTGACTTGTTGTTTGGGAGGCGACCATGTGGTGTCCGGAACGGTAAAGGAGCAACTCATGTATTTGAACTGTCCTTGTATACTTGTTGGTCTAATGTCTCCAAGAAACGTTTGTCATCAATTGAGAGAGCAGGTTTGTCGTTGTCCTTTGTTCTTTGGAAAACCTTATTTCCGAGGTTGTCTGTTTCCAACTCCAAGGAGTGGAATTGCATGTTGGGTTTGGGGTTAGCAGCTGTTTTGCTTAGTCTGTCTTTTACCAGGATGGCGCTTTCACATAGACTGAGAAGGGTAGCACGTCCATCTTGAAGGATATTTGTTCTGTGAACATTAATGGTTTTTGGCTTGTGTTTTTTATCCAGACAAACCTCTCCTACAATGACCCATCCGAGGTCAAGACGCTGTGCATATGGTTCATTGTGGGGCCCATTGTGCAGTTCTCTAACTTTGTGTACCTGAAGTACATCTCTGCCAAGTAAAAGGAGGATGTCTGCATAGGGATCAATGGCTGGTATTTTGTCTGTGACTGCTTTTAAGTGAGGATAGAGGCTAGCTACTTCTGGAGATGGAATCTCTGATCTGTCATCGGGTAGCATGTCACACTCTAAGAGAGCAGGAAGCGAGATTTGTACTGAGCTGTCTAGCGATTCAATGACAAAGTTGTTTGCAAGCCTGCCATTGACATCCATGATGCCTGCACAAGTTTTTAGAGTGTACGACTCCAACACTCCTTCGATGCCAAATATGTCAAAAAAGTCTGTCTTTGCTAATGAGCGATTACTTTGCTGATCAAGGACAGCATACAATTTGACTGCTCTGTTTGGTTGGCCAGCAGGGAACACTTTAGCCAAACATATTTTAGAGCATGGCTTAGGACCCAATAGGTTTTCACATACTTCAGGGCATTTATTTGTCACGTCAATGGTACGGGTCTCTTTTTGCTCCCCGCCATGATCTTCACTAAAGCCAAAGCTCTCTGGTTTGAGTGAAATCGGCCCAGGGTGTAAAGCTGTGACGTGGTTTTCACTATTACACCGGGCACATTTTATCAGCCAGGTACAATCTTTAGCCATGTGACGTGCAGAGGAGCAACATTTAAAACAGATATTTTTCTCTTTAAGGATGTTCTTCCTCCTTGCTAGACTTTTACTTCTAAACAGCCTACATTTTTTTAGCGGATGTGGCTTGTGATGAAGTGGACAGTTCTTTTCTGGATCTGTGATGTCTCTTTTATTTGTCTTTTGGTTTGTTTTCGTGATATATGACACGTCAGTCTTTCTAACAGAGATGGGGGTTTGATATTTTGGTTTAAATGTCTTTTCTGTTTTGTTGCCCATTGCAAATGCTCCTGTAACATAAGCAAAGCTGGGGTCGTTGCGCATCTTGGCTTCATCATTTATAAAGTCTACAAAAAATGAGAATGGGGGATATGACACTTTTTTCTCCCTTTTAAATCTGGAGGCATTTGTCACCCACCTTTCTTGAAGATTGTAAGGCAGTTTGGCTCGGATAGGGTTAACACCATGTGCTGTGTCCAGATGGGAGAGTCCTGGGAGGAAGCCATTTAACTTAGCTGCATGAAGCTCTGTCAAAATGTCCCCCAGTTCTCTCAAACGATGACTTTCCCTGTTTGATATCTTTGGGAAGTCTTCGATTTTCTTTAGCAGGGCATGTTCTAGGATTTCTGGTGCCCCAAAACAGTCCTCTAGTATTTGTTCTACAGTGTGCAGACCTACCATGGGGTTGCCTACATATGCTGCTCTGATGCGCTTGGCCTGTGCAGCAGATTGAGGTCCAAGCCATTTGGAAAGCAAGTCTAGCTCCTCTTGTGGTAGCAAGTTCAGTTCTTGTACTGCACTCTGAAACGAGGCTTTCCAAGCCCAGTAATTCTCTGGTTGGTCGTCAAATTTGAGTATTCCTGAGCTGACCATTTCTCTTCCCATGAGATACTTAGCTAGACCTGATGCATCTGCGGGGCTATTGTCTGCAGGTCTGGGTGTAGGTATATAGGGCTGAGGATAGCAAGGGTGGTTATCACTAGTCTGATTTGCTGCATAGTGGGTGTTATACCTGCTGTACTGCAGGTTATCTGGATTATACAGAACATTGGGCAGTGTTGTTACTTCTTGTTGTTGAACTGCTCTCGTTTTCATCTCCATTTGTGTTAGAGGTTGGAACTCTTGACTAAACTGGTGTTCACTTACCTCTTCAAGGTTTGTTGATTTGTTGTTTGTGGAGGGTGGCGGTGAAAGCTGTGTCAGCTCAGGATTGGAAATGCGGAGCGTTTGTACTCCTTTCAGTAACTCTGCTTGTTGCTGTACATACTCTTGTGTCCTTTTATCTGTATCCATAGGCGATAAAATATCTAGTCGGGACTGCTGTAGATCTCCATTTTCCTGCATGCACGATTCCCAAGCTTGAGCCTCAGCTATCGCTGCTGCTACCTCTTTTCTTGATTTGAGTAGGTGCAGATCCGCATCCAGTTCAGCCTTCTTCTTGAGCTGTTCAGCTTGCTTCTTTAATAACTCAGCTTCTTTTTGTGCATAAGAGAGTTGAGCAATGGGGGCTTCTGCTTTTGCCCGTGCCCTGGTTGCAGCAACAGATGATGTGGTGAGTTGGCTGGACCTGGTCCATCTCGATCTGGTCTCTAGCATCTCCTCTAAAGCTGGATCTTGTGAAGAAGCCATGGCGGTCGCTGTTTTCAGCTTGGTGTCTTCATGGTGGAGCATTATGGATGGATGCCTTTTTACTATTCTGCCCTCACTAAACGTATGTAGTGTGTAGTTTAGCAGATAGGGAACAGACTTCACGTGAAGACAATGTTGAATGACTCTGTCATGTTTATTGCTTCAGCCAATAATAATTTGTAAAACTGCAAATAAACAGACATAAAAAAAACAGTATTTGCATTAGAAATTGAGTCATGAACATAGCATGTACATATTTGTAACAGAAAACAACAGCTGCAGTTTTATCTACTTGCAGAAATAAGTCAAATATACACCCTAAAGTCCGCTAGCTTAACCGCGGCTAGTTAGCATAAATTAGCATAACTATAGCAGCCGTTCGGCATAACACACTGAAACATTACACCTGCCAGTACAGAACACATCAACACAATGAAAACTTACAGGCATATGCTCCCAAAAGCTCCGTGGAAGATACTTTCTCTCTTTAAGCAGATCCACCGTAATCCCTGCCTGACTGCTTTGCATACAACACAGAAACTGACCGAAGAAATTCCCTCTTCTAACAACAGGTTGAACAGACTCGCCACAAGAATCAGAATTCTTTATTTGTCATTGCTCCACAGGGGTGCAACGAAATTTCTCGAAAAAGAAAAAACAGTACAAGCAATTAGTGCAAATTTAAAAGAAAAATAAATATGAAAGAGTTTAAAAAGGGATACTGTGGGCTCTCCTGAGGTAGCGGGTACAGGTTATTGCACGTGAGGTAGCGTTATTGATAGTTACAGTTGTTACAATGTACGTGAGGCGTTCAGGGCAACAACAGCTCTAGGAAAGAAGCTGTTTCTCAGTCTGGTTGTTTTTGTCCTTATTGCCCTGAAACCTCTCCCAGATGGGAGCAGTTCAAAAAGATGGTGACCAGGGTGTGAAGAGTCCCTGATGATGCTGCGGGATCTCCTGAGGCAGCGGGTGGAGTAAATCTCCTCCAAGGAGGGGAGAGGGCAGCCAGTCAGTCTTTGGACGGTGTTGATGACCCGTTGGAGCTGCTTTTTCTCTACTGCAGTGCAGCTGGAGAACCACAGCGAGATGCTGCAGCTCAGCACCAACTCCACAGTGCAGTGGTAGAAGGTCAGCAGCAGCTCTGGTCGTAGGTTGTTCTTCCTGAGAGTCCTCAGGAAGTGCAGTCTCTGCTGCGCCTTCTTCAGGATCGCCGTGGAGTTG
>NW_015150555.1:371678-378285 GCF_000732505.1 Cyprinodon variegatus | reverse complement strand
AAAGAAAGAGAGTAAGAATTTATTTGGTGACTATTTTTTTATGTGTTGTGTCCATACGCAGTGCATCCCATCGCATAGTGCTGATTCATTGTTTTTTTTTTTTTTTTTTTACAGCTGCTGGAATCGAGGCAGAGTGTGCTAGCTCATGAGGAAGTGGAACTCTGGAAGTCCGCCACCGTCGACCTCATGTCTGACGAAGAAGATGGCGTCGTTGGCGGATGGATTGTACGGCCGCCGTCATTTCGTAGGCCGGACCTCTCTGAACAGTCCCGGTTAGAGGCGACGACGAAGTACAGAGCCACGGCAAACGGACAGTTCACGGAGTTGTAATTTTTGGATACGCATGTGTGGGCAGATCCTCGCATTGTGGAGAACCCGTGCTGGTCCTCACTGGAGAGGACAGGTGGTGTCCTACTCTCACCCTCTGGTAGCGGTCTGTCAGAAAATCCAAAATCCAACTACAGGTGCTGTTGGGGAGACCCAGGTGTCCCAGTTTGCTCACAGGCCGGCTCGGGATTATAGTGTTGAACGCCGAGCTGAAGTCCAGGAAGAGCAGCCTCGCGTAGCTCCCCCGCTGCTCCACGTGGGTCAACGTGGTGTGCAGGGCGGTTTCGATGGCATCCTCCATGGACCGGTTGGCCCTGTAGGCAAAAAGGGGGCAGAGCTGCGCTACAAACAGAGAAAATCCTCATTAGACAGCACAGTATTTGTTTTCCTTTTTACTCACCATTGTTTGTCCAATTATGTCCTGCTAAATTGGCTAGATGATGTAATTGATTACACTCAAGTGCAGGTGTGTTGCCAATTGGTTATACAAGCACTAAGCTCTAGGAAGCTCAGGAATTGTCAGAGTGAAAAGTGCCAAATTAAAGACAACAGAGAAATCTGGAACCGGTGTCTGAAGCTGTTATGTGTTCACCTTGCTGGTCCTCGACCAAACTATTTTACAAGACCTAAAAATTAAGACAGAAAATATTCAAAGCAAAGGCTAGAAGTTTAATAAATCATTGCTTGAAGATGGAGACTTTATTCAATATTTTAAAGAAGAATGGACTTCATACTTGGAATATAATGATCTCCCTGGAACATAAGCATCTTTAGATGAGAGGTGAGAGATGAGAGGTAACATAATCTCATTCTCATCACATAAGAAGAAAAAAGAAAACCAAAAGGTTCAGGCATTAAAGGAAAGAATTGGGGCTGTGGGAAGCCTCCTGCAGGGCGCAGGGGCTTGGTCCCTGAGTCTTGGGGCTCTGGGGGGTGGTCGGAGTGGAGGGGATTGGGATGCCATGGGGCAGCCTACAGCAGCCGCTTGGGGGGGGTTCTGTGGCGACGGATGTGGGTTACTGGCCTGGTTGCTGTGCTGAGTGTGTCTTGGGTGGGTCCAGGCTTCTGGGGTCTCTGGGATGTGTGGCAGCGCGTTTGTGGCTTCTGTCCACCCCCCTATCTCAGTCCTGGTTTCTTCCGGTATGAGGGGTTCTGCATGGTTTGTGCAGGCTGGCTAATCAGGGTTTTTTGTTTTTGTTTAATGGATGGTTTCGGGGGTGAAAGTGTTGGCCCTTGTGAGTGGTTGGCTTACAGACCCTGTCACCTGTTCCTGGCCCCCGGGCTATGGTGGTGCTACAGGCGGGTCCCCCCTCTCTAGGTGCGCACTCGGGGAATGGGGCTACCTATTGTCAGCAGGGGAGCTGAGTGCAGTAGGCCCCCCAGTCCTTTTGTCCCCATCCCAAGAGTCCTCCGTCTGCCTGCTTCATCACACTGCCACACACATAGGACCTTGGGGAGGGCATCGTTACAAGAGGGATCAACTTTGTGATGATGTCCCCCACCCAAATTTTATTTTATATTTTAGATATTTTCATTCACAACATTTTCACAACACACCTCTATGTAAGGCATTGGTGGGGGGTGCTGCTTATTGTGTGGGCCTCACCTCGGGTGGCTCCTTCCAGTCCCTCTTGCACTTGACATTGAGGGTTCTTGGTGGTTAATTGGGGGGGTGCTCTGGCACCAGCTACCTTTCGGAGGGAGGGTGGACTCTGCGGGGCACCCCCTTTGGTACTCCCAGTTTTTATCCCACTTGAGAACAACAAGCAACAACACAACATTTGAGGAGGCGTAGGCAGGATCGGGGTCTTTCTCACACCCCCGTTCTCCGGTTGCCGCCTGGAGTCTGGGACATGGAGGAAGACATGGAGGAAGAGAGGGCCACCGGGATCATGGCAGGGAGTTGTTTCGGGGCCTGGTTGGCTTGCCGGTACCGGGACTGACATTTCTGCTCTTCCCAAAAGGGTTGGGGGGAGGGGTGGCAATGTTATGGATGGGGAGGAAGTGGATCTGTGAGTTATTTGGGGGGGAGAGAGGTTCTGGTTTGGTGGCCCATGCAGGACATGTTGGCCCCATCCCCAGTTGGCTTGTGCAGGGTCCCCTCTTCCCGCATCTGGATTTCAGGATTCACCTACTGGGTTATCCAGCAATTCTGGGCCCAGTCACCGGCGCTCCAAAGGGGTGCCAGGTCCTCAGGCCTGGGATTATTGGATGTGAGTGTTATGTGCCAATGTGTGTATGCCATTTTTTTTTTTTTTGAAGAGTCTTGTGTTTTGCGAGTGGGGGCACTAGGGTGGGAGGGCATGATTCAGAATGTACTTGTCATGTTTGGCTCTGAACTGCTCACTCTCCCAAGAAAATATCAAGTCTCCACTAAGTGTGGAGCACATTCCTCCCAACCTGCCCCCCTCCGCTGGTTAGCACTTTGGCCCACCGATGCATTTGTGGTGCTCGGTGTTTGGGGCTGGATGCCCTGGCAGGTACTGTCTTATTCCTGGTGGCTGCTTTGTGGGGTTTGGCCCCCTGGGGCCCGGTCAGGGCTCCCGCCGGGGGGAGGGGTGACAACGGTATGGATGGGGAGGAAGTGGATCTGTGAGTTATTTGGGGGGGAGAGAGGTTCTGGTTGGGTGGCCCATGCAGGACATGTTGGCTCCATCCCCAGGGGGCTTGTGCAGGGTCCCCTCTCTCCCCATCTGGTTACCCATGGCCGGTTCCACTTCAGGGTGCCTGGCAGAACCCTCTGGCGCATCCCCGTGGCTCCTGGGGGCTTCAGCGTTGCAGCGGCTGGGGGATTTCCTCCTCGTCGGTAGGCGAACTGGAACGGGTTGAATGCTGGGGGGAGACTGGAGACGATGTGTCTTTTAACCAGCCTTTTGAAGGCCTTCATCATAATAGAAGTCAGTGCGACAGAATGTTAGCCATTAAGTGAGGTGGCCTGAGGCTTTTTTTGGGACTGGAATGATGGTGGCAGACTTGAAGCATGCTGGCACTAGGGATTGGTCCATCGAGGTGTCAAAAATGTCTGTGAGGACAGCTGAGCTGCACACTCCTTGTACACCTGCCCAGGTATGTTATCAGGGCCTGGGGCCTTTCCTGGGTTGACTCTCCTCAGAGTTTCACTAACTTCAGATTTGTCAAGGTTGAGTGCCTCCTCCCCCTGGTGTGGAATGGCTTCCACTGCTGGAGTGCTGTTTAGTGCCTCAAACCTTCCAAAGAAGATGTTTAGTTCATTTGGGAAGTCAGCATTAGCTGCATCTGCTGGAGGAAGGTGTGTTGTAGTTTGCAATTGCCCTTATGCCTTGCCACATCCTCCTGGGGTTGCTGGCATCATAGAAGATCCTGGATATTCCGGCTGTAGATCTGCTTCTCTGATCTGATGGCATGGTTCAAGTTGGTCCTCAGTGCCTCCCTGTCAACAGACTTATTATAATTGTGGTTTATGCTAACTTTTTTCCTTTCTTTTTTCCTGTCTGTTTTTTACAATTACTAGATTGATACTAGAAAATTCTATAGATCAAAACCGCATAATCTTCTGCCCTTGCACCAGAAAAAACCTGAAGAATGATGATGATGATGATGATGATGAGAGCTGCATTGATCCAGTTTTTTTCTGGTACTTGAACTGAGCATATTGGCTGGTACCTAATACTGATCTGAATCAACTGTTGAATGAATGAACCATATATCTTGCCAAGTAAGCTAAGGATTTAGCCTCATCATAAACATTGCGAAAAAAAAAAGATAAATTAACACAGATATCAATGTACTTCATGTTATTTGTTAATAAATAGGCAACAAAAAGACAGAAATAACTACAGTGCACTGGACTGAATCTCCGCTATCAAATCGTTGATATCGGATCCAACTAATTAGTCATTCGATATCCGATCAAGTACCATCAAGTACCATCTCTAATGATGACTCGGTAGAGGATCTTGATTATCATCCCATACAAGCAGAATCTGCTGTTGACAATCGTTTTGTACCCCTTGATGTAGATGAGGCTTACTAAACAAGTAGAACTTCCAAACAGCAGCTCCATAATTACAGCAGAAAAAGGGAAAAAAAAACTGGGTCTTTAAAAGAGCCAGTATCATGTTGGTTTGTAGTTTTTTGACTGAAATGCAGAATCACATGGAGAACAATAGAATTGTAACATTTTATTTGCAAAAGCAACAAAAATCTGGAAGAGGAGAACTGCAGGATGCCAGTTGAACATACTGGTTTGTATGAGGGGAGCAAGCAGACTGATCGGGAAGGAGTTGGCTCATGACAACTGATGATTGATTGATGCTTACTTGAGAGTTTAAGGGTGTCAGGATCTGACTGAGATAAAAAAAAAAAAATCTGGCTCAGGGGCCATCTGATAGGGAACTGATGGAGGTTGCATGAAAGGGAAAAGGTCTTCACTTTTACCACAGAAATACCCAAAAAGTTCTGATTCTTTTAGTTTTGGGGGATCTAAAAGGATGGACTAACATTGGGTGAGGTGAATTGACTGTTTAATTATCCTAAGAAGTGGTGACAGCAGGGGGTCATGGAGGTGATGGCTGTGATCACATAGGAAACTGAACTAGCTTGGAATTAAACCAACAACCTAGAAAACAAAGAATGACATAAATGAAAGTGTAACTGAAAAATTAAATTTAACCAAAAAGCCCCAAAAACTGCAGAATCATGACAAAAGGCTGGTTACATGGATCTGTAGGGAATTTACTCACCCCAGAGGTGAATTTGAGTGAGATCGGAGAGTGTTGGTACTAGCAAAAGATGTCATGCTGGAGAGCGGTTAGGCAGGTGATGAGGACTGAGAACTGCTAGCTGCTGTTAAGACCTTTTTCCATGAAGATTAGGCAATCTGAGGTTCACTTGGTTGTCTGGAAAAATAACAGAAACCACATTAAAAGAGATTAAGACAAATTTCAACAAGAAAGATATTCCTTGTTTAGGTCTTTGGCTGGAATACCCTTGGTTTAATCATACGATGATTACACCAATGTAATCATCATGTGATGAGAGATGATCCTTTGCCTCCTTACATACACGCTAATCATCTTGATTGAAAAATGTTCTCAAGTGTTCAGGAACACAAGTCGGCCCAGCCATTAGCAAAGATCCTTTCCATGACAGGATGCTCACTCACACCAGAAACAGCAAACAGCAAAAGCAAAGAGTGTCAGGTTTCTACCCACTGTTTAGGTTTATTTTAAGGTTCTTTGTAATTCTATGTCTTTGTAGTTGTTTTCTGGCAGTGTTTTGTTTTTAAGTTTCTCTCTGTTTCCCCTTTGTACCTGTTTTTCCCCCTTGGCTCCCTTCTAGTTAGTTCCATTCCAACCTGCTCCGTATCAGCTGATTAGTCCATTCTTTGTTTTGTTCACCATTTATACACCACCTCTGCAGTTCCTCATTGCTGGTTTCTTGTTGTTTTGTTGTTACTTTACTCTCCATGTGTGTTTTCTCCTGACGTCTCCTGGCTTTTAGTTTGATTAAACCTTCAAGAACTCATCTCTGCCTCCCTCATCTCAGCATTTGGGTCCTCATCCAACCTCCACCCCCATATTGACACAGAGACCCTAACACGCAGAGGGCACTTTAGAGCTAAGATTGTGTTCATTATTGAACCAAGAGAATAAATAAGTCATATAATAAAATTTAATTTCTTTTTCTCTTGGTGGGGCAGTTAAAGGGTTAATTTGTGTATTTGTGGTGATGGGTTAATGAGGCATCTTGAAGCGTTTCGACCCATTGCCAAAATGTATTGATATTGCATTGATACTGTCTCACAGAATACAGAAACCTACTGGACGTTTAAAGACACTACAGGCAGCTTATTTGACAGACTAAACTGTATTGATTTGATGAAACAATGATATAATTTAAGTTATTATAGGTTATATTGTATTATTTCATATCTGTTTAAATTGTAAATATCTTTGATATTTTTAGATGCAACTGATAAAAAATGTAAACATATATCAAAACGTGAAAACTAGGGGAAAATGTGAATGAGGATGCTTGTGCACTTGGATTTTAAATTATGTGTCAGGATCCGGGACTTTGCCCACCAGAGGGCGCAGTGGATCCAAGCCTAGGGAGTGTGGACACAGCTTGATCAGCTGTTTGTTGTTCTGCTGATTAAGGAAGCTCCCTATATAAGCTATATGTGATTTTCTCTCTGTGCTTGATCGTTTGTTTTACCTGTGCCATCATGCCTGTCTGAGCCTTGATCCTGTAAGATTCCTCCGTGTTCCAATAAATGTTGGACTTTTATTCCTCTCTC
>NW_015150555.1:367825-370673 GCF_000732505.1 Cyprinodon variegatus | reverse complement strand
CATCATGCCTGTCTGAGCCTTGATCCTGTAAGATTCCTCCGTGTTCCAATAAATGTTGGACTTTTATTCCTCTCTCCGTGTCTGTGAGTCTGCATATGGGCTAGAGAAACCAACGCATCATGACATTATGTTTTTTAAAACAATAAGTACAGTAAAAACAGTATATAAACTAAAAGACAATTTGAAATGAACCTTAATTTAGATAAGTTGAATGATAACTGAGAGGAAAAGTATGACACAACAAGAAAATAAAAATAAAAACGCAATGGCTGAAATGTGCCTAATCCTTTTAGGCTGCTCAGAAAATTCTTGACAATTTTAATGATAAACCGCAAAAGATGAGACAGTTTTTTAGCAGATGCATCATGTTGACAGTTATTTTTTTAAATACAGGTTAGTGTGTCAGTCAGTTAGAAACAACTCCTGTATCTGTCACATAACTCTCTTGAAACTACATGAGCACCAATACAGTGTTTTTCTCTATGGGCTTGATGCATACACCGACGCATCGATGTTGCTGGACCCACCACTATTACTTTGTTTGCTTTAGTAAAAATGACCTTGTTTAATTATTCTTTAGTTACTGAAAGAGTAAATGTGTTTATTTACATGCATACTTTATTTTTGCTTTTATATTCATGGTATTTTTGTATCCCATTCTTCAGTTTATTTCTGCCTTTCCTTTTTACCCCCATTTCTTTTTACCGTAAATATATCTGTGTCATTATGCAAATGGAGAAGCGGTGACCTTAAGTGGCCAACTCTGACTATTTGTGCATTACACTATGGCTGTGTTTGAATTCATGTGCTGCGTCTTCCAAGGACATGGTCTACCTGGGCAGTGTATTCTCGTTATCAGTTCGTACGAAATCGTACGAAAAGTTATGCACAGTAATTTCGTACGTTTTTGACGTTTTTTTCGTCGTATTTTTACGTCTTGCGATATCCTTGCGCATGCACATCTTACGCACCATTCAATAACATAGATTTTAACATACAATTAACCCTAACCCTGACCCTAACCCTAAGATACAAAACAGCAAGCAACGTAGTTCGAGACATCAAGAAGTAATTATTGCACTGTTTATCCCAGTTTTACGTCCGTCCGCGGATCTGCTTTTTTCGTCTGTCTGCCTGCGCATGCGCACTGATCTGTATTTTCGGGGAAAAACGTCAAAAATACTGTGCATAACTTTTCGTTCGATTTCATACGAACTGATAATGAGAATATGTTGACCTGGGCTGGATCACTTTAAGTCCTTGAAAATAAGAAGACCGGAATAGTTTTGGGTGTGATTTTAAACAGGTCTACCCTTCGGTGGTATTTACCGCTGTACGCTCTGTCGCTTAGCAACCGTGACAGTTGACACACAAAATAGGAAAATAATGAATACCAAACTTTTTAAAACGGATTCTTTTTATTTTGTTTTTATTTTTTTTATTGAAAAATGAACAAAGACTACACTCATGAGAATATAGAGTGGAATAAAGGTGCCAACCATGTAATTATATAAACCTTAGTCAGTTAAATAACATGTTGCTGTCATTTTGCACATCTCTGATGTTGCTATTTTCAAATATCCATTACTGCAAAAATGTCCATACCTGTATATTGGTTATTTATTCTCCAGGTGAACAGTTTTATACATTTTACACATTTGTGTGACCATTTTTTTTTTCTACTTTTTGTTTTTTGCTGTTATAAACACCAGAATTTCCCCATTGTGAGACAATAAATACATTTTCTATTCTATTCTATTCTAAAGGTGTAGAAAGATATAAGTAAATCTAAACAATGTATGTATAAAAAACATATCTCTTATATTCAACATCAAAAAATACAAATAGCAAATTGTGCAAATAGCAATTAAAAATAAAAATCCTATCAGATTTATAGTCCCCACACTGCAGATATATTAGAATCTGTCCTTCAATTAGAGCCAAACTCATTTACACAGTAACAGATAAAAATCTTTAGATAAATCATATATTACACGCAACATATCTGCTTAAATAACCATTAAAACAATTATTTTCATTCATTTGAGACAGAACTATTCACGGAACTATTCATACTATTATATTTAACTAAACTTCTAATACTCACTGCTGTTCAGCGCTAAGTATCATTTACTCTGATCACGGAGCAGCCAACTTGCTTTGTCTCGCAATGAATCCCGGAAAAACCAAGGATAGCGAGTATACATCGGACCCATCCTTCAGGGCAAAAAGAAGGATGCATTTGTATTCCACATAACGAGGAGTCTTGGAATCCGACCAGACCTTGGCGCTATGCTATGACGTAATCGGCCTTGGAATCTGGCCTTCGGAGTATGCAGACCATAAATTCGAACAGAGCTTGTGTAGGATCTACATGCTACCAGGCCAGTCACAGTAAAAAAAAAATGGCTATCTTCCAAGAGGTTATCACTGAGCTGAGGATTTTAGCAATGTTATTTGAAAACAGTGCTGTAATTCCTTACTTTGTCTTGTGGATCTACAGATAGAATGTCTGTTCAGTTTGCTGGACACAAATGTTCAGCTGTCTGTTATCCATGAATATACTCAGCAGAAACTACTGTACAGCTGTGTATCTGGAGTGCACATTAAGAGCAAATTAAGTCTCCGATCTCATTTCCAACCAACTGAAAATAGAAATAATCAATCAATCAATCAATCAATCAATCAATCAATCAATCAATCAATCTCTTTATTTAGACACAATTATGGTCCATTAACAGACAAAAAACAACAACAATAATAATAAAGCCACAAGTGGCATTGGGCGGCCCTCGCAGCTCGCACCGCCTGGTATGTCGCGACCACGGGAACCAAGCGACCTCCACCT
>NW_015150555.1:364466-367641 GCF_000732505.1 Cyprinodon variegatus | reverse complement strand
CTAATAAGAAACTTTCGAAATACAATAGGCCTTCGCAGCGCTTTGCTGCTCGGGCATAATAATAATAAGAAACTTTCGAAATACAATAGGCCTTCGCAGCGCTTTGCTGCTCGGGCCTAATAATAATAAGAAACTTTCGAAATACAATAGGCCTTCGCAGCGCTTTGCTGCTCGGGCCTAAAAAGAGAAAAATATAAAAAAAATATATATATAAATATATATATATATAAAAAAAATCAATCACTGACATAAACTAAAGCGCCAATGATTCCACAAACTAGAGAAGAATCTCACTGAGCTTTGAACAGGATTGGTCAGAGTCTGAATGATGTTGTTTGCAGAGTCTATTAATCTACACATACATCTGTGCATAATGTTTCGAAGCATAGCATAAGAATATTTAACTTTTATTATAAAGTGAAATAACTGTTACCTTATTGTTCAGTTAGTGTGTCATGGACATAACAGTTGTTCTACTCTTATGCCATGATAATATTTGCCTAAATTAAGGATAATAACATATGTTTATACATAAACAGCTTTGTGTAATTTCACAGAATTTTATGAAAATATGATGTGCAGATTGTTGCACATCTCCATATGTTCTTTACCGTAGTGCTGCACTGCAATTAATTTGGAGAAGTGGTGGAGCTGGTAGTGTAAACATGGTTGGATATGTAATAAGCAAGCGTTCCAGGTCAAATATACATAAACTTCAGCATAATTAATTTGATTAAGGCAGGTTTTATCCCTCAATACATGATTGTCTTGTTAATAAGCATGTTTTAATACTGTACTAAAGACAGGTTGGAACATTAAGAGATCCAATTCAAGAAAACTATTAATTTACTTGCAGCTAAAAAAAAAGTACACATTTGGCTTAAACTTAAATTGGTTAAATATTTTGTTTTTTCTAGAAGTGTTCATTCCTGCCATAATAAAGGTTTATTCCTTTTTCTTTTAACCACTCATGTGGGCATCTGCTTTAATCTCCAACCAATCCAAAGCAAAATAGGTTTAGTAGACATCTGAAATTCCTGTATAAAGATAAGTTTCCTGCTTATTGTATTTTCACCTGATCTCCAAATTACACAGCAGGATCAGAAGTTGGGAAAATTAAAAAAGTGGCAAAAAAAGTTAACCACTAATGCTTGAGTACAAAACAGAAATCTCACTTAGACATACAGTAAACCTTGGATGTGTGTAACTGTGGTGCATTTTTGTTTTAAACAAGGTTGTTCTTCATTGAGTGAAGTTTGTTACGATGGGTAGAGTAGCCAGACAATTTAAATAAGTACCCAAATTAGTTCTGTAAATAACTACGATAGAAGAAACCACAGTCCAGTTGAACCACTGCAAAGAAATGATAAAACAAATTAAATTTTTTTTCCTAGGAAAAGTGAACATTGAGGCGCCGTTGTTTGAATGTCGTGCTTAAACATTTGACTTTCAATCAAAGTTCAGCGAACTGTCTAAACTGTTGCTTGGTAGCTGGGTATGACATCTATTAAATCAGCTTTGTTACTCCCTTGCAATACACGTGTTGATAGTCTTAAATAGATTTTTCTGCCTTAATAGACAATTATCATTTGTCACATTTTCTTTTGTTTAAAAAAATGGTTTTCCAATGAAACAAAATGTTGCAATAATAACTGTGATTAAACCACTTCTCCACACATCATGGAAAGACACTTATTTAATCACAAAAGCAAAACTGAATGCATTCAATTGAGTGGGAATCTTATTATCTTTATTCGAATGAGGAGATCACATACGCTTCAACAAACATGTTAATAAAGGACTTATTTACAGTGGGTTTGCAGTATATAACCCCTGGGACACAATGTCTTATAAACCAAAACCAGTGTGTTTTTTTTTTTTTTGTTGTTTGTTTATTAGGCTTGTTTTATTATGAAAACTGCAAACTGGATCCTTGGTTTTGCAACTCGCATCAATTTGCCTTGCATTCATTTACTAAGCTAAAACTGTTTCTTAATGCTATCGTACCTGCTTATTTTTCGTTTTTATCCCTGGAGATGCAAGATAACCCTATTTTAGAGAGATAGTACAAAGAAAGAGAAAGGTGAATGGGACTGACAAATTCTCTAGTCTCACTCTCCCAGATAAATGTAAGTTTTACAAGTTTAAGCAGATCTTCTTTTCTATACATTCTTTATATACTAAATGACAATAAAGTTGTCTAAGTCTACGTCTATTGACCTCTGCCCTTCATCAATCCAAAAATACTTAATGTAAATTTTGTCAGTTTCAAAGTTTAATCTCTCAGAAACTGGTCTCCGACAGCAAGTAGGAGAGGTTTTTTTATGCATTTTGCACGTTTGTTTGATAATGTCAAATAGCCATCAAAACAAGAGGAAATTCTTCTTTTTGTCATATCTTGAAGAATAATGATGCCTATCTCCAAAGCAAGATCGTGAATAATAATGACAATGCTTAAAAATTATGCAGAATACAACTTTTAAGGGTTTGAAAATGTGCAAATGATAGACCGACTGATAAGAAAAATGAAAATAGAAAAGACAGAAAAAAAGATGATGAAATGTATAAAGATAAATTAAGGAGGTAAAGTGTGAAGGGGATCTAAGAGCATTTATCACTCTTACTCCCCTCCCTTCCCTCTCGATTTTCTTCATAAGAACTTGACAAATTTTCACACATATGCACATGAACATCCATATACCATTCTGCCCTTCATTCGTGCAGCTGCATCTTTTTTTTTTTATCTGGCCTTATTCCACAGCTTATGAATTTTAATAAACTTCAATCAAAATACCTCAGCAATGTTTTTCTATCTCCCAAAGTAATAGACTTGAACCACCTGAGAGTTCTGACACAGCTCTGTATTCGAGGAGCCAGAATGAAATAGTCAAGAGAGCAGGGACGAATGATAAGGATGGATGGGATATAGATGAATTAAGAGGCAAAAGCAGAAGAAGCAACTTACTCACTGAGAGATTGTAGGTCATGGATAGGGTGTAAGGCAGGCAAAATGAGCCTAATGTATCAAAAGTGAGTGTTGAACCCAACTATTTTAGTTTTTTCTGTACCCATGTATTTGTGCATGAAAAGGTTCTGTTAACAAACTGACATTATAGTACTGACACTGCGTGCGTGCATACCAGTAATCCACACATTTTAGTCCCACTCTGAGACA
>NW_015150555.1:358793-361936 GCF_000732505.1 Cyprinodon variegatus | reverse complement strand
ATCCATCCATCCATCCATCCATCCATCCATCCATCCATCCATCCATCCATCCATCCATCCATCCGTTTTGTTTCCTGATCAAAATGGTCACTTCCATTGGGTGTTTATTACCTTTTTCACATGTGTCTTTTCAACCTGTTTGGATATCTGTGTCAGTGAAACCTCATAAATAGTCTGTCAAGCTTCAGCTCTTAGAACATATTATCACGGCTCTTTGTGTCTTTGAAAGCTATTGTGCTTTCTAAAAAAACTTTAGCTTGATCTTTTCTTTTTGTTGAAACTGTTTCTTGCTTTTTCATAATAAAAATTTCCATAAGCACACACAAGGTGCTACTGCAGAGATCCAGTTCTATCCGGGCCCAAGCCAACCGTCACCGGAGGCCAGCCTAACATTTTCATCCTGACCAAAGGGTTTGGATGTCCTCTAAAAACATTCCTCTGCACATGCAGTCCTTTAAATTGGCCCCCGCTACGTCGGCCCCTTTAGGGTTGTCTGTAGGGTCAACCCTGTTTCTTACAGGCTTTCGTTGCCCGATCCCTTAAGATTCATCCCACTTTTGAGGTGTCCCTGTTGCGTCCTATACTCACCTCATGCCCCTCCCCCCAAGGCCCCACCTTACTCCCACATCATTCCCACCGTGACTGTGGTAGACTGCAATACCTTGTTGATTGGGAGGGCTACGGCCCTGAGGAGTACTCCTGGTTCAGCCCGACATTTTGGACAAAATCCTTTGTAAGGACTTCCACCATGCATACCCTGACTGTCAAAGGAATGTCTGGAGACGTTCGTAGAAGGGGCGGTTCTGTTTGGTGCCACTGTTGGACTGCATATCTTGCTTTTTTTTTTTCTCTGGTTTGTAGTTTGTGTTTTCCTCTTCTGCCACCTGTTATCAATTTTGCAGTTAGTCAGTGTATTTAAGCTCTTGTTTTTTTTTTTGTTAGTCTTTGTCTAGCATCCATGTTTCTGGTGAGCTACCCTGAATTCTTTTTTATGTTGAAATTTTGCATTCTGGGACTTAAATGCTTCATGCTTTTGGACTACTTATGTTTAGGAGAACTTTTTGTCTTACCCTCCTTTTGGCTTTGTGTTTGGATCCTTTGAACTTTTTTTTTTCCTTTTAAAATGCCCCAGGATTTCTTTTGTGAATATTCTAAGTTTTTGTTGTGAATGAATTCTGTTTTTTCGTGAGGAAAAATAAAACCTCATCGACAAGAAATTAGTTCAGTGTTTACCACTCCAACCTGCCAGGCTGATGACCTGTGCTGTTCCTAACAAAAGGAAGATTGGATATAGGTCTATAATTGACCAAGTCATCTGGGTCAAGAGACAGTTTCTTAAGCAAAAGTTTAATAACAGCAAACTTAAAAGTCTTTGGTACATTTCACTGTAACAGGGATAGATTAATCACATCTAAAATAAAGGAGGAGGAAATAAGGAGTACTTCCTTAAATAACCGGATTGAAACTGGATCTAACATACCAGTTGAAGGCTTAGATGAAGACAATAGTTTTGCTAATTCTGAAAGTTTATCTGGATCAAAGCAATCTAAACCCGGTTCAGATTCCACAGCCACCCCAGATGCTGCCCCACCCTCTAGAGACAAACTAACCGTAGACAAAGGAGTTCCAATGGTCTTATTTTTAATAAGATCAATCTTATTTATAAAGAATCCCATAAAATCATTACTGCTAAGAGCAGGTGGAAGGGATGGTGAAATTATCACAGACCGGTTTATACTGATTGTTGCTGGGTTTCCTAGTACCTCTAATTAAACTCCTCACAGATAAATGGTAATGCTTGGCAATGCAAACAGTCTCAATAACAACACACATAATTAAACAAAATGCATCATTTTTTGTTATTTAGAGTGTTGCAATGTTCGTTAGGCTATGATACCTTAGTCAAACATAAGAATGCACACAAGTAAATTACATTATTTCCCCTGCTAATTCAGAAAAAACTGTTCCTCTTACACTGTGGTAGAAAATGTTTCTATTGCCATAACACCCTTCCAGATGTTTTGCTGCTAGATGAAATACGTATATCTTGGCGAAATAGGCTCAGATATTGGTATTGTTCTTTTAGTCATTTAGTTTTTTGCTCACCCCCCCTCAGTTTTGTTCCCAGCATGCCTCATCCTTAAATGACAGAAAGTGATTAACTTGACAAGACGTTTGCTAGAACACTAACAAAAAATTGCTGCTTTCTTTCTGTCATCAACCGGTCCTGGCTGTGTTTAGTCTTACTAGTGTGTTTCTTCCACACAACTACAGACACATACATTTATATCATATCACAGTGAAAACACAAGTGATTCATTAGGGTACAGTTTTATGGGCTAAGAAAGACAATACATGCTACATGAGCCTTTGTCTATGGCCTCTGAAACAATGCATCATTACATCGCTTTCCACTTTGAAAGTTCCAAGGCTTGAAGACGGGAAACTGGAACAATGCATAAGCACAGCTATAAGCCAGCTCTTTTCACAGGCCATGTAGTTCTACCGGCTGTTAAAGCTATTCCCATTTTCACAAGGCAACAATGGATGGCAAAACAGAAACTGAGGGACTTTATTGATATTGAGCGCTACTGAATGGACGGCTGAGTAGTATTCACTGTCACAGTGGATGGATGGTTTAATAGTGGACCAGTGTGGAAAAAAGGAAGCAAGAAAGATCATATTTTTGTGTGTTGCTGTTTCTTTGTGTGCATCAGTGCATGTGTGAATGAGACAGCTTGGTGAGGTGACAGGAGTTATCTTGGGTCTACAGAAGGATACTTAGCCTGGCTCCAGTGTTCCAACACTTGTCCCTGTGGCATGCTCAGAAATGTCATGAGCTGGAACCATCAGTAGAATGTGTGTCATAGTGTACTTCAGTGTTTAGGTGTGTTATTCTATATTCCAGACTGTTTTGAGCAATACTACTTTTACAGCAAGCATTTAAAGATGCATTTTCATGTGTTCAGGAGTGCAATGTAGGAATTATACACCTACTTCTACCTGACTGGTTTTGTAAATTTTTTCAAGATTGATTATGCCGATGCATATTTAAACATAAGGACAAAAATAGCAACGGACTGTAATGGCAATGCTTTGCCAATTCAATTGACAAAGCATCTCTCTCTCTCTCTCTCTCTCTC
>NW_015150555.1:354032-357843 GCF_000732505.1 Cyprinodon variegatus | reverse complement strand
ACAGAAGACTGCCATATGATAGCCATATTTACACTGTGCGCATGGCATACAATTATGCCAATTTTCCTAATCCCTGACAAATAATTTTTAATCTAGGGTTATCTGGGTGGTGGGTGAAATGGGTGGAGGGTAAAATAGCCTTGTTGTTGTTTTTTAGCCTTCCAAGTCGAAAAAAATTTGTTTGATTCGCGCCGGACAAAAATCCCTGGACAAAAATCACGCCATCTGGTGGAAAATCACGTGGCTTTTTGAAATCACGCGGCTTTTTGAAATAACGCAAGAAAGTGTACAAAACAACAAAAATGGTGCCGGCAATGCTTCTGGGTCGTTTTCAGCGAATGTCGGTGATTTTAAACTAATTTTGAGCGATAAATATATTTTTTTGCGATCATTGCACTTGCCCGGCGGGCAAATGCAATGTAATTTGTACTCTCCGGGCAATAAAAACTACTTGCCCCGGGAAATCGGGCAATGGTTAACATCGAGCCCTGATATATGTAATGATAAATAATAATATTAATAATTCAAATGTCAAGTGGTTAAGAAGAAGATCAAGTTGAGGGCTGCCCAGTGAAGGCCTAGCAACCAGACACACAAATCGCCACTTAAAGACACAATTGCAGAAATCAGTTCTACTGAAAATAGTAATAATAGGTCATTAAGAGGTTTTTTATCTACTTTTTGGTGGCAATTTGTCATCATAGCTTTTCAGGCGCAATTGTGTTTCTCTTTTTGAACATGTAAAAAATAAAGGAGGCAATGACCGAGAAACAAAAAAGGCTGTACTCTTTGTTCTTGTAGCAAAGAAATTTCAGGCTAACTGCTTCTCTTAAGAGGCTGGGGGTAGGTAAGCAAAGTCATCAATTAATATACCATGGTTTGTGTGGATAGTTGACACAGGTTACCTTAGCAACGTATCAACTGTCTTGCTATTTCCAAAGAGTAGGTAAAACAGTCAAGGTGACAAAATGTAACAGGCGCAAGCAGAAACAGGTCCACACACAAGACTGAGGACGCATGGAAATCCAGCCACACACACGCAGATAAGAAACAAGCACTCATGTATGAGATCTATTTGGACCCTGTGGACCTCTATTTGTGCATGTAAAATGTTAAACGTCTGCGTAAATAACTTTTTATTAACATCTGTATGAAATAAAGCAGCTCATAGGAGTATTTAGGAGTGTGTGTTCACTTTTGGTAGAATCCTGACACCATATTCTAGATGCTTGCTTTAAGTTTGCCTTGTATAAGTATAAGCTGCTCACAAGAGATACAAAGTTTCTAAGACCATATTCATTGTATATTTTTATTTTTTTTTTCATGGCTATCAGATCTTCATAAAAAGCAATACTATTGGGTCCTACTGAGGAGAGAAAACCTGTTGAGTGTACAGACTTCCAAAATTGCTTATTTCCATATATTTTTAATTCAGAATTTAGAAATGAACTGATTGCACAATGGAGCTGTGGTTGCCCCTCGGTTTGTGTGGTACCCTTGACATATAGGAGAGTGTCAGAGTCTACTGTAAGCAATTTTGTGATAGCATTATCCTTTTAGTGCATTTTTTTTTTGCATCATTTTCACAGTATCACCTTGCAGAAACAAAATAAACTGATCTGCTTAATATTGTCATACCTAATCCACATTAATACCACTATAGATTTAATTTCAGCACTGTAAACAGAAGTCGGATTAATGTGGCTGCCAATAACAATGTCAGCCTTAGACACAAAACTGTTTCATATACCTTCACGTGGCTTTGTTTGGGCAAGGTCATCATTTTGTTTAGAATTTATCTGCTGCCATAAAATATTAAAGACAGAAAGCATAAGACTCTGTTTATAGAGACAATGTGGTGTGCATTAACTCATTTGTATTTTATACCATTGTGTATTTCCTATCAGTTGCCATGATAAGAAATGTTCTTCATTTGAATAAAAGTTTAACATGAACAAAGAAAGTGAATGGAGTTTTTTTTTCTGATTCAAGATAGTTATAAAGAGTCCTCCTAAGCTACAGCAAAGAGTCAAGAATGCTTTAATATGTCATTCAACTCTCTCGTAATGTTGTTGAACAAGGTTGATCAAGCAAAAGGGCTGAGTTGCTGTTTAGAGCAGCCTCACTGTTGTCACAGGCTTTGATCCCAAAGATGCCCAAAGGACAATAGATATATCAAAAGTCACAGCAAGCACCGGCGAATCACAAAGAAGGCAGGATGAGCTGTGCACTTTTTGCCAATGATTTAAGAAGGAATGACTGATTCCCTACTGTTAGAGTTTCTGCTTAATAATCAGAAATCAGTGTTTGCAGATCTTTGATTGACTGTTTAATGTAAGGTTTCCTAAATTGTTAAACTTCTACCTCTTCCTGAACCTTGACATTAATTACAGAATTAAATTCATTAGATGGCAGCCACATTTGAATAATAAAGGTCAAGCTCTTCCCTCCCCAAAATGTATTTATTTTTTTTTTAGTAGTGCTGGCCAACATTCAGTCTATTAGGTTACATTTCCGTCTCCAATTTCTTTCTGAATTTTATCCAGCTTCTTTGTTTCCTGTTTCATTAGAGGACAGACTGATTAATCCAGTTGTTTCTGACCAATGTCATCGAACCGAGGATCAACAAAAAGCAGAAGTATTTACACATTGGCAAGAAACTGTTAGTTTTTTCTCTTCTGATCCCTTATTCAAATTTCTGATTAAGAGTTTTTCAACATACTAAAAAACACATTCCTTACAATGATGGTCATATAAAATATATACAATGAACCATAATCTGGTATGTTTTAAGAATTATGCAAATAAAGGCATGTGACATATGCCAGGTAAGGCAAAGCCGGACTCAAAAACAATCTACAGCCAAACATGGTGTTGGGATTTGTTCGTCAGTGACTGTTTTCCTCATGAGTCCCAGCCAAGCCCCAAGGAGAGTTATCTTGAGTCTATCCCCCTGTGTGCCTTGACCTGCATGGAGCATCATGACAGACTCTTACTAAGAGGATTGGACAGCAGTCAGAAGCAGATGATTCTGTGATCTGATCCATGGACACATAAACTGGCTCTGGAAACATAAAATGTCATCTTAATGGGGTGAGTATGAGCAAGAGGTGAAGAGATATCAGCTAGAAATAATTAGGCTCACCTCCACCTAAAGCCTGGAAATGTGCAATTATATATAATCAAAGCCCACCCCAGCGGGCATGGGCTTTAAATATAGTTAAATATCTAATATTCAAAATCTAAAAATGTATAAACAAAAATCTCTCAACTCCTAGGCAAACATATTTCAGTCAAAAACCCTTGACTAAACTTGTCAAAAATCAACAGAAAAATCAACTGAACTAAGCTACTAATTCAGATTAAGTTAATAAACAACAGCTCAAGACATCTCAGTGTGGGGTACTATCCTGTCACCATTATCCTATTTTTAGCTTGTGCAGCAGTAAACACATTCAATTACCAAAAAAAAAAAAGTTTTGCCATTGCTAAAATCCCTGCTGATATTTGCTTTGGACAAGTCTGTGCTATCAGGACATGAAAGAGGCGCCATTTGTGTTTCAACAACGAGAGTTATTGATCCCGGAGTCCAAATCTGTGAATGTCTTTCTAACTTTACCGAAGTAAGGTTTTGCGTTCTCACGCAAAACCTTTTGCGTGATCAAGTAAAATGATACGACTGGCATAAAATCAAATACAAACAGCATAAAAATAAAACAATGAGCCAGTCCCATCTAGGTGTAATCGGAGAAAATGACAGACGAAGTGTGCCTCTGATGTCCAGTCTGCTCTGTAGCTTTGTTTTGGTCGC
>NW_015150555.1:346469-353598 GCF_000732505.1 Cyprinodon variegatus | reverse complement strand
AGAGGGCTAATAAAGAACTTGGGCCTGAGAAAAAACTTTGAGAGCGGGTATGGAAGAATTAATCAAAATTTCATAGGAGCATCTAAGATACTCCATGGAACCCTTAAAGCTACTAAGTTCTATGAGATCAATGCTTTAATGAAACCATCTGACTGGATAAAATCAGCTGAGTTTTCAGGTTATACAAAGATGATTAAACTTAAACTGGAGTTAAATATTTTCACTAGCCAACTGCCCCACAAACTTTGTGCCCCAAAAATGGCAAGCTTCATCGATGGAAGGAAGGGTATAATATCCCAATATATCTAAACAAAGCTTATGCGCTTTTGAAGTAAGAAGTATCTATGAATTTTTAAACAGAAATTATACGCTTTTTACATTTCAAATGTGCACCACAGTTTTCTGTTTAATTTTGCTCACTTGGAAAATTCAAAGGCTTACAGCTTTGATTACTTCCAAGTATATTTACTATCTATAATGATAATTATTAAACTTGAAGGGTAACATCATGGCTAGTTCAGTATAAATGCACTGTAAATTCACAAATGCAAATGTAAATGAAGAGGTGACATCAAAACAGAGGAGAGAATGGGGGAAAAGCAAAAAAAGAAAATGTCGTTCAGTCCTTCTTTAGTTTGTCACCCAATCAAAGTAATAAACATTCACTGCTCTACAGTAGTAATTATGTACAATAAAAGATAATCAATGCCTTTTTATGTGTCAATTATGCAGAAAAGACAGCACACACAAGCACACAGAAATCTTTTCCCACACAGATATCCACATGCTGTATTTCAGTATCTGATATGCATGCAGCCCTAAACAGTTACAAAAAATTATAATTTCCAGAATCCAAAAATAATTGAAGACTAGATTTTGACTATTCTGTTCCAGACTCCGAAAATCCACACCTGTAGAAGACAGGAAAAAAAAATACATATACTGGATTTTTGTTATTAAGATACTTTTTATTTTACTATTTTTTTTAAACTTTTGATCTTGTACAAGGTCAAACTTAAAAGTTTTTGAACTGAAGCCTGTTTTTCATAAACAAATGTCATAATTGTCAATAGAAATCAACATAGGAGTATTAGGAAAAAAAGGTGAATACAAAACTAAGTCACCCATATACTACAGGCAAAACATGCTTTCTGATCGGAAGATCCTTTCTACGGATAAATAAAAATGAAAGTCCCACAAATTGGATGATTAGTGGGGAGGCAGGTTAGCGCTAACTTTCCAGTTAGTAATTATTTAAGGTGCCATGTCTTTGGCTGAATTTGTTCCACTGCATTATCACATCAAAATAAAGTGTAGGTTTCTATCAAGAAAAACAATAACTGTAGGCTTCCCTCAAATGGAAAATGAATGGAGATTTGGATAGATCTTTTAGGACTTAATACTAAATGATACAAAAGAATACTAAATGTATCAAAACTTATTAAGATCATGGTATCACTGAGCTTGATTTGCCAGAAAACTAGCCTTAACCAATGCCTAAAGAGAATCTAGTAGGAACTAATAACAGACTAAAAAAAAACCGGACTCAACAATGCAAAACAGTTAAAGGCAAATATTATTGCAAACTTGGGCCTTTTTAACAAAGATGTTGTCACGGTCTTGATTCTGTTATGTTTTACTTTGCTCCATGTTTTCTAGTTTTATTGGTTTAATTCCTATTTTGTTGTATTTTCTGGATATATTTGAGTTTTAGGTTTTTATTTGTTTCCCTTGTGTTAGTCTCCTTTTCCCTAGCTCCTTCCTTGACTGCTCTCTTCACACCTGCTCCCAATCTGCTCGTTAGTTCTCTCTTTGTTCAGTCTACCATAAATACTCTCCTTGTGCAGTTCCTCAGTGCTGGTTCCTCGTCTTACTTCATCTTGTTTGCACAAAGCCACTGTAGCTCAGATTTCATATCATTAACCATTGTTTGTATTAAAATAAAATCTTTTTTCTGATTTTTAGTTTTTGCCTGAGTTTCTCTGCATATGAGTCAGAATCTTAAAGAGATGACAAACTTTTGCATTAATATATAATATCACAACAGATTAAACCAACAAAATACTGGGAGTTAAGCCAAGAGAGGTTTCCCTTTCTGGCCCAAATAGCACAATGATACATATCAGCACCATGCAATGATGTGTGAGAGGCTTTTCAGCTCAGTTTCACATATTATTAATGAGAAAGGAAACAAGCTCACATCTGATAATTTCAAAATCCTTCTTTTTATTAAAAATAACCTTCCTCTCATGTTTTCAAAGATAGTTTAGCCTTGATAGATGGCACTATGGTATGAGGTAGTTGCTGTAATGCTTCCTTTTTTTGCTTGCAGAACAAATAAACATTAGAACAGAATATGTCAGTTAACTGTAAAAGCCTTTTATATAGATCTTTTAAACTGATATTGCCATAACTTTTTAATTTACCTCTAAATTGACACTGATTGAACTTAATACATATTTAGTACACTTTTTCATTTTTGTAATTTGGATTTGAAAATAAAGCAGTTCAAATTCTGTTTTCATAGATAAAAAGGTGATAATAATATGAATATAAAGACAGTCTATATTCAAATTCCACTGTTCGCAAAAAAATATTTTTTGACTCTGACAGTTTATTTTAAACATGTAACAGCACATGTAATGCTGTGAATGTTATATTTTAATACATTCAGAGTGACTGTAGGCCTTTAAAGCAGAGCCAACCTTTTCCACCCATAGGTCCATCCATTTTCAATCACGCTTTATCCGAGCACAGGTAGCGAGGGGTGCTGGTGCCTATCTCCAGCTGTCTATGGGCGAGAGGCAGGGTACACCCTGGACAGGTCGCCAGTCAATTGCAGGGCAACACAGAGACACAAAGCGCAAACCATTAACACACACACTCACACCTAAAGAGAATTTAGGGAAGCAAATTATATTAACAATCATGTTTTTGGACTGTATGCAAACTTGATATAGAAAGAGCCCAGAAAGAGCCCATTTTCAGTTGCATTTTCTCATTGACTGTTCTCTACAAGTGGGGAAAAAAAAAAAAATTAAAATAATGACACTGAAATTTTGATAACCAATAAAAGGGAGGACAATTAAATAATTTTATGTTAAAATTGATCTTGAATATTTTCTAATGCAGTAAAACAATGAGCATATATTCAACTTTAAATTTCATTGAAATTCATTATTTAAATCCTAAATTTCACTGGTATATAAAATACGAATCCAAGTGACACATATTTACTTCCATAATTCTTGATATAGGTTTTCAGATATAGACAGTAGACATATAAGCTTGTAATTTTTAAACCCAACAGCTGACAAGCATTATAAGTAACTAAACATGAGGTTCTTCTTTGAAATCAAGAAGGCCATTTCTCAACATGTGTACTTGTGTGTTGTCATGTGCTCGTGAAGATCATCAGCCTCAGCTCTAGTACTGATCCATTTCACAAGAACACAAGACAGAGAAAAAAGTCCCCAGATGTTGCTCTCATCCCTCCCGCTTTATCGAGCATGAATCAGAGCAGACTTGTCCGTTCTCGAGATTGACAGTTGTCCCAGCATGCACCGCCGCAGCAGCAACTTCCAGTATTAAGTTAAAAGCTCTCTTGTCTGTTGCCTTTGTTCTATAAAAGTACATCTTAAGATCATTGGAGGTGAGAATGTTATACTTTTTATTGTCTCTATATGGCCCATATACTGATTTAGTGCATAATAAAAAAAAAAGTTCAGATGTTGAGAGGACCGTAGCTACCAATGGAGCTCTGAGGCTACAGTAGCCGCAGCCAGGGCTAACATTAGCCCGTCTGCAGCAGCCCTCTCTCGGCAAAGCCGTGTCTAAAGCACCGGTGGCTCTGATAGAAGTTTTTTTGATTTATTTGGCAAAACGTTCATTTGAGTTTTGTTTGTCTGATTGTGTTAATTATTATTCCCCCATTAAATGAAAAAAGTATGTAGTATGGGGCCCTCCAGGAGTATGGAGTCGGGGGCCCTTTATTAGGGGCCATCCGTTCTCTGTACAAGCGGAGCAGGAGTCTGGTTCGCATTGCACTAAGTCGGACCTGTTCCCAGTGCATGTTGGACTCCGACAGGGCTGCCCTCTGTCACCGGTCCTGTTCATAACTTTTATGGACAGGATTTCTAGGCGCAGCCAAGGACCGGAGGGGGTCTGGTTAGGGGAACAGCGGATCTCGTTCCTGCTTTTTGCGGATGACGTAGTTCTGCTGGCTCCCTCCTGCCAAGACCTACAGCGTGCGCTTGGAGCAGTTCGCAGCCGAGTGTGAAGCGGCCAGGATGAGAATCAGCTCCTCCAAGTCCGAGGCCATGGTTCTCGACCGGAAAAAGGTGGCTTGTCCCCTTCAGGTTGGAGGAGAGTCCCTGCCTCAAGTGGAGGAGTTCAAGTATCTTGGGGTCCTGTTCACGATTGAGGGAAGAATGGAGCGGGAGATCAATAGACGGATCGGTGCGGCTGCTGCAATAATGCGCACGCTGCACCGGTCTGTCGTGGTGAAGAGAGAGCTGAGCGAAAAGGCAAAGCTCTAAATTTATCGGTTGGTCTACGTTCCTAACCACACCTATGGTCATGAAATTTGGATCATGACCGAAAGAACGAGATCCCGGATACAAGCGGGTGAAATGAGCTTTCTCCGCAGGGTGGCTGGGCTCTCCCTTAGAGATAGGGTGAGGAGCTCGGTCATTCGGGAGAGGCTCAGTGTAGAGCCGGTTCTCCTCCACAGCGAGAGGAGTCAGTTGAGGTGGCTCGGACATCTTCTTCGGATGCCCCCGGGACGCCTCCCACGGGAGGTGTTCCAGGCACGTCCAACCGGGAGGAGGCCCAGGGGACGACCCAGGACACGCTGGAGAGACTGTCTCTCGGCTGGCCTGGGAGCGCCTAGGGCTTCCCCCAACAGAGATGGAGGAGGTGTCAGCGGAGAGGGAAGTCTGGGAGTCTCTGCTTAGTCTGCTGCCCCCGCAACCCGGTTCCAGATAAAGCGGGAGACGACGAGTACGAGTAAATGCAAAAAGTAAGAATTTATTATTATTTACAGACTATTAATAAGAGGAGGTGAAATGCAGTTCCAGATGAGCTTCTGTTCCAATTGACCGTTATTTAAGCTGCTTGCTCCTGTTCTCCTCGAGCCCATTCTTTCTGTGTTCATGTCAAGAACATACTTGACGAGAACACAAGTCTGTGCTCGCGTTCTTGTGAATTGAGAAATGGCTTTAGACTGCAGCAATTCAATGATGCAACACATAGCTGTAAAATTTTTGTAAATCAGTGTTTGAACAATAAAGATATAATACTGGCCATAAGTTTCCAATGACTGAAAGCCACTTAAAAAAGTTAAGAGTTAACTTTTAGTTCAGAACTGCCTTTGACCCTTAACTTTAAACTGAGGTATTATTGGTTTAAGTTTGTTGTCCAACTGTTTTATTTGCTTTGTTACCTGCTTTTATCTATTTTTACCTTTACTTGCTTATATTTATTTCTTCTTATTATAGTTTATTTCATTTAAAGCACTTTGTCTTTGTATTGATTTGGCCTATATAAATAAATTTGCCATACCTAAACCTAAAAGTAGCAACAGAAACATATGCTGCTGAATATTCTTAGTCATCCAGGCCATAGTCATTCAAAAGAAATTCTCTGTACAAGAGAGCGGAGGAGCCTGCCTATTAAGCTGGGTCAACAATTCCATTTAACGACCCCCCTTTCAGACCCTTAGACGGGTATGGGGCATTGCAGGCTAACAAAAAAGTGCCAAACAATCCCCAAATGGACCCCTTCATCCATTTCAATATACATAAATTTCAAAACAAAAAAAAGGCTTTGTTGGGCTACTGTATAACACCTCGAACTCAATGCTATTCCTGACATTTTGAATTGAAAAAGCTTCTTGGATGGGAAGCAAAAGGTCTTCAAACTTGGAAACAAAATCCAGTGGATTGTTTTTAATTTTCTCTTTTTGGAATAGCAATAGAAATCTAGAGGCTCTACTAGAAAACACAGTAAACTGATATATGAGTATTTTTTTATTTGTCCCCTCCACTCGGAAAACTAAACTTTTTCCTTGCCAGGTAAAATATTTTGCAATCATTTATTTAAAAAAATAATTTAGAAAAAAATAATTTCTAAGTTTTTACATTTTTCTAAACATGTATTTTGAGAAAATGAGATTGATAAATGCTTTTCAGCGGTAGATTGAATATTTCTTTAATCATCTCTAACAGTGGGTATAGAAGAATGTCTTTGAATTGTTTTATGTAGATCTATAAGTTTGTACTTGTACCATGTATAATGACCCAAAAAAGTAAACACATAAAAAAATATTATTTCAAAAATGCCTAAGTAACACAGCAAGCAAAACCATAACACAGTTTTGGGACACTTGCAGCCATACCGGCAGGTATTAGCAGATAATATGGCTTATAGCGATCATGAAAATATGCCAAAATACATTTTTCATTGGACGCGCTTGGTCTGTTTCCATATCAATATATGCTCTTGACATCTAAACTGCTCCTGTAAGAGTGCGTGCAGAGGCAGAAGGTGGAAGCGAGAAGGGAGTTTATACGGGGGTGAAGGAACTCTTTCATCTTTATTTCACAATCTCTGGTGATTCCTTCCATGCCAATTTATTTCCTGGAGTTGGCTTCAGCTTCACCCATTGGGACAACACACATATGCAAACACACTGGCTTGGCTCACATCATACTCCAAGTAGAAGCCCTGCAATCCTTACATACCAGCAGACACCCGCAAATGCAAGCAGTCAGTCCAATGTGATGAAGGAAGGAAATTGCAGCCTGGAGGATGCCTGGGGTGGGGTGGGGTTGTCCTCCTTGCTCCTCTTGAACCCCGGAGGCATCTCCCTTCAACATGCTGTTTACATTATTAAGTGAATGCATTTGTTGCAGAGGTAACTGGTTAATGTTTTTTGTGATAGTTTAGTCTTAACAGAATGTTACATGAAGGTATTCTTCACGATACGCAAAACAGGAAAATGGCATGTATTCATAGCATTCTTTGGATTTAGGTCATGATGTGGCTTATTTCAAAACTCCAAACATACTTGATTTTAGAAAAATTATATGTGACAGTCGTAATGGCAAGACAGGACACAGAAAACTCT
>NW_015150555.1:344970-345714 GCF_000732505.1 Cyprinodon variegatus | reverse complement strand
AGAATGCCAACAAACTAACAAAACAGAAAGTGTTGCTTGCTATATAATATTTGTGGGTCCAGGAGTTGCTTTGTATAAAGTAGCTCATCAACAAGAGCTTATCAACAGCTCAGCTGTAGAGGTGGTCAGCAGCACCAACTTCCTGGGGGTGCACATCACAGACAACCTCACCTGGACTGTAAACGCCACCTCACTAGTCAAAAGAACACAAAAGCGCTTGTACTTCCAGCAGAGAATGACAAAAGCCCACCTGCCCCCACCCATCTTCACGGCCTTCTACAGAAGCACCATAGAGAGCATTCTGAGCAGCTGTTTCACTGTGTGGTGTGGAGGCTGCAGTGCCTGAGACTGGAAGAAAGTAAGAAGAGTAGTAAGAACAGCAGAGAGGATCATCGGGGCTCCTCTTTCCTACATAAAATACATTTCATCCCAGCACGTGTCCCAAGCCCATATAAAAAAAATGACAATAAAAGTATAGACCAGAGTGTTAATGGCTAAATGACTGAATGTAAAAGTAGAGTGCTTCAGAGTCTGAGTTGAAAGACTATTCAAGTACAGGCCATATGTGTCATGTTTGGCTTCAGGTGCCTAACCCACATGCAGAACACTCCGAGACAGGATAAAAGTTCAAAGGTTTATTTAGAAGTTGGAATACAAATAAACAGATCCCAAGGGGAACTCATCTGGTCACGAGTGGATTCTGAAATGTACACAGAGTTAACAGGTCCAGGACTGGTCACGAGT
>NW_015150555.1:341891-344360 GCF_000732505.1 Cyprinodon variegatus | reverse complement strand
GATGAGCGACAGGTGGTTGCAATCAGCTCCGGCTCCAGGAGATCTAGTACGCCGTCTGGTTGAGAAAGTGGACAGACCTCCAGATCCCAACAATTTGTAAATAGGTGGTCATGTATTTGTTACCTGGTTGGGACAATGACCATAAAATATGCTTCATTTTGGGGACCTAAATGCAATCCAGTTGTATACAGTGCCAATTAACAACACACATAACTCCAAGGCACATTACAGAGACAACACTCCTTGAAGGTAGTTGAGAGCAATGAGTGGTGTTAATTGGGTTTGGGTTAGTAATGTGTTGATAATGGTTAGGCTTTGGGTTAGGATATAGAAAGGAATGATATGAATAGAAGTCAGTGGGAAGTTCCCACTAGGATAGTGTAGCACAACATGTGTTGGTTGTCTGTTGGGGTGTGTGGGTGTGTGTGTTTGTCTTTGGTATCATTATCAAATCCACAGGCATTTTTTTAAAACCTCAGAGTAAATCAATGTGTGTGCGTGTGCACAGTGTTGTACTAACCACAGGTGTCAAAGTCTGTTCATTACCAGGCTTATCTAGCAGAGGGAAGCATGTAAAGATGACTGATATTAATTTAGATTCTCACTGGTCTGCCGTGGTCCTGCTCCCCCTCAGTCTCTCCAACTCACACACATGCATGCACACAGATGACTGCCAATTTATTAAGTGAACGTTTGGAGCCCCAGTCTGTACCAGCTGGTGGTAGCTAACTAATCTGTGCTATGCCAGTGGAGAGAGGATGAGCCAGAGAAATGCATGACATTCATTGAGGGGAACATTTGTCCCCTAAAACATCTATTAACATCAACATTTTGGAAAAGATCAACTTCTGATAGATAACTGCTGTCTCACAACTACTGGTATGTGGTAACTTTTATAAAATCTAAAATAAATTTACCACTGGAAGCCATAGCTAATTGACGGGACATTGCCTTTCTTCTGCAGTGATTTTTACATAATAAAAATCAGTTGCCGGTTATTGTTTTAGGTTTCTTAATCCTTTGGGGAACCACAATGGAAATGGGAAATGCAATGTTTATACACATCTTATGCTGTCTATAGGTCACTACTGTAGGTCTGTATTTACTTTTCTACAGAAAGACACTACAGCATTAAGATGAAAACTTAGGGCCATGTTTCTGGTTTCCAAATAAAGTTTAAGGTTTTGAAACAACAGGATTGTAATGCTGATGAAAAACCTCTCCTTGTGATTTGTGCATCCCAAAAGGAAGAAAGTTAGTGGGGTGCAGTTAGTGGACTTATTGCTTTCTGCCAGAAACGGATTCAAATAAACTTCTCTAGCTATCTTCACTATCAGGTTGATCAAAATAAAAAAAAAGAAATAAATCTCAAAAATAAACTTTTTATCTAGCTTGACAACAGAAGTGGCGATGGAGTTGTTTCATAATAAGCAGCTATAATTCATGCCATGCTAATTGTTATTTGGGCCTATTCCTTCTCCAAGCCACTCCATTGAATGCTTTCTCACTCAGTAATTTAAGTTGGCTGATTGCCTTCTTATTAGCCTACTCTAGCCTTCAGAGGAAGTTGTCCATTATCATAATGACAATGTTGAATGTTATATTTATCCCAATAAGTGGACAACAAATACTAAAACGTTATTTAAAATTGAAAAAGGACATCCTATTCATTGGAAAATATTTTATGTGGACAAGAGAAAATATTTACTTGTTTTAGTCCTTGAGGTAGACACCCTGTCTACTTTTGAGGCTAGGCTTAAAACTTTCCTTTTTGATAAAGCTTATAGCTAGAATGGCTCAGATTATCCTGAGCTACCTCTATAGTTATGCTGCTATAGGCTTAGACTACTGGAGGATGTAAGGACCTCTTTTCATCATTCTGCTTCATTCCATCTCTATTCTCCCAGTCTGCAGTATTTGTTAGTTCAATCTCTGACGTTATGATCTCTGCTCTCCCATCATGGTAGCTTCATCTGGTATGTTCCTGTTTGGCTGTGACATTATCCTGGAGAGAAATATCAGCTTTGCTGCTGCCATCAACACCTTTGTTTATAGGCTATATGTTGGAGCATGGCATGTTTTTCTGTGTAGTACTGGTTCTCTGACTGTTACTGGCTGGATGTGCTCTCTTCATCCTCTGACATTGGAGCTGGCCAGAAGCTTCAATGCCTGGCTGTGTGTATCCTGGACCTGGTTGACACTTGGCTTTTGTATCTCTGCTTCTTTCTATATTTCCGCCTCTGTCTCCCAGAACAACATTCTGGTTGTGCTGGAAGTTTCTTCCTGTTAAAAGGAAGTTTTTTGCTCTTCACTGTTGCTAAAAGCATGCTTAGTGTGAGGGATTGCCTTCGAGTCAATGCAATCAACTGGTTTTCCTTAGATGGAAAACTTTGAATCAATTTGACTGTATGACCTGGTTGAATTGTAAACTGCCTTGAGATGACATGTATTGTGAATTGGCACTTAAAG
>NW_015150555.1:338159-341493 GCF_000732505.1 Cyprinodon variegatus | reverse complement strand
GAATTCTCCTTTAAATAAATCTGAATTGAATTGCATTTACCAATCAGTCTACTACAGACATCACTCATAACTTCCACCCAAACTATCAGATATCTTAAGAAAAACACCTTTTCGTGAAACAAAACACCACCCCGCGTGCATATGCGTCCCCATCAAGAGTAAAGAAGGCATTTTTTGGTTATTTAGCTTTATGTTGTTTAAAATTACCCTTAGACGCGCAACCCGTCCTGGAATGGACCAGATCATTTGTTTGCGGAAGCATTCCCTGCATTTTTGCTTTTTAAATGAAAAGCTGTCAAGTAATAAAAAGAGTAATTTTGAAATGCATTTCCAGGGAAGCCGACCACAAAGTTGGGAGA
This sequence comes from Cyprinodon variegatus, assembly GCF_000732505.1. Taxonomy (NCBI): domain Eukaryota; kingdom Metazoa; phylum Chordata; class Actinopteri; order Cyprinodontiformes; family Cyprinodontidae; genus Cyprinodon; species Cyprinodon variegatus. The sequence continues at coordinate 341,134 of NW_015150555.1, read as the reverse complement.
GAGAGAAAAAGTGTGATTGCAGTACTTCTGGATAAATTAGAGGAGTGCAAAGATAGATATAAAAAGGGGATTGCATCTCCAAACTCCACTACTGCTTTCTAGTTTTTTTTGCAAGCATGGCAAACCATTCACAGATCAAGCACGTAGTGCCCCATTCCAAAAGGGTGGACAAACGGGTCAACCCCTTTGGAATGGGGGTTGTTTGGCTTCTTTTGCTAACTTGCAATGCCCCATACCTGTCTATGTCTCTGAAAGGGGAGTCATTAAAAAGGAATTGTTGGCCTCCCTGAATAGGCGGGGTCTTCTGTTTCCCTGTAAAGGGGTTGGGGTTGTGATGATAGTTGTATCATCCCTGCAGGCTAACAAAAGTAGCCCAACGACCCCCATGGTGGACCCATTTGACTATTTCAATTTGCATGTTGTCTAAGCAAAAACAAGGCTTTGTTGGGCTAATGCATAAAGCAACTCAACGCCATTTCTGACTTTTAAATTGAAAAAACTTCCTGGATGGGAAACGAAACGTCTTCAAACTTAGAAACAAACTCCAGTGTTATGTTTTTTTTCTTACTTTTTTGGAATGACTATGAAATAAATGACTGAGAACTCTTAGGCAGGTACTGTTTTGAAAAATTCCTCCATTGTTTTTCCCCAACATCTTCAAAATAAAAATAACACCAAAAATCTGATTTCTTTATCATGTTTCTATAATTTCATCAGTGCCACAAAAACCTAATACATTACTATTGTAATAGAATTTAAACATAAATCACAAAATATCATCCAGCAGAGTAGTCACATGATGTGAGATTTGCTCCAGGATAAACATTTAATTATGAACGCTTATTATATATTTAAGCCCACATAGTCCTTTTTTTAGTGAGCTAATACACTTAGAGCCTGTGTTGCCATACAAGGATTATATAAGACTTCAACATTTTTGTGGGTCCAGGCAGATTTGTTTTTTGTATTTTTGACATTCCAATTCCAAGAATGAATAGGGCTGGTCAGACAAACTCACACATTTCTTTGGAACTGTGCTTGTGTAGCTCAGACTAAGGTGAAACCTGGTCTATTTTTGTCGCACCTATGCAGCAATATACCGATTATGCCATAAGTGTAACATGAACAAAGACATGGTGACAAAATAAAACATATCCGAGTTTGCAGACTCAAATGAAAGTGGTGTGACCCAGCCTTGTGTTATGGAAAGCTCTGTGTTTATGCTTTGAAGCTCTCTCTCTGGTTCTTCTCCTGAAAAGACATCACTCGGTACAAACTCTTTAACACTTCATCCTCCTTAAGTATTAAATAACCATGAGACAGGACAAAAGATTTTGACAGAAAATTTTATCTTACTCAGATCAGAGAAGTTACTTTGAGTTACAGAATGTAGTGCTTACCAACCGGGCTCACATCTCAGGAAATGGCCACGATTCACAGTTAGAGAAGCATTTCATACAACTCCAGTATACCATCTGTACGTTTGCAGATGAGGAAACATCCATTGCTCCAGGCTTATAAAATTACACTTTGTTTTTAGATGGACACCGCTGTCATTCCGTTCCCACATCTTTGCCACGTGCATAATGAAAATTGCTTTTTATCCTGAGAGAAGAACCGTTCTAAATAGATTCCAAAAACTTAAAAAAAAAAAACAATCCACTCAACTTTGTTTCAAAGTTTAAAGGTGTTTCGCTTCCCATCCAGGAAGCTTTTTCAATTCGAAATGTCATAATTAGCGTTGAGTTCGAAGCTTTATATAGTAGCCCAAAAACTCGTTTTGGTTTGTAAAACATGCAAACTGTACCAGAAGAACGGGTCCGCCCCTTAGGAATGATAACCGATACTGGTCTATGCCTCTGAAAGGGGGGTCCTTAGGAGCAATTGCTATTCTGGCTGACCAGGCAAGGTGTTCTAAATAGATAATCTACTTGGGAAAACATTAGTTTTCACACAGAGACAGCTATTATGAGGGTATAACAGACACACACATCATTAGTAAGGATAATTCCTACGCTGGACCTACAAAACCAAAATATATTCTGGTGGGGTTGGGATGCAGTTTGCTGGAGGGGACAAAGCATATTAAATATGCTTTTCAAGCAACAAAGGGAGAGAGTTGCTGGCACGTGGGACCTATTCACACTTTAGGTGGAATCTCACCATAAAGTGGTCTGCTCATTGTGACTTTAAGTGATGGGATGAGATTCATGAGTTCATTATACAGCCCTTATTGCACAGTAAAGCCCTGTTCTGCCTGGGCAGTGATCGTTCCCCCTTACTTACAATAACCGAAAGTTGTCAGAGTCAAAAATAATTACAGTCACTTTTGTTAAACAGTAACATTTTATAAATAAACTTTGAGAAAGAAGCTGGTTTGTTATAGGGAAAAAGAATTTCTGGTCTACACACATCCCTCACTCAGGCATAATGTGGCCTTGCAGGTGAAACTAACTGAGTGAAAACTTTTTTCAGTGAGTAAATAGTATAAATCAATATATGAAATAAGAGAAATCTAAATTTTCCGACCACATGACTCCATACATAGAATAGTTAGTAGCAGTTACAGTTTCAAGTCATCTGGGTTAGTTTTCCACTGGCTTTGTACACATGCAGACAGAGGTTTCTTCTATTCCTTAATGCAAAAAAGCTCTAGTCCTGTTAGGCTGGATGGATCTTATTTGGGAAAATTTATCTTTAAGTCAGAGTTAGACTTTGACTGCGCACACAGAGATACACATAATTTGATCAAACCTTGTAATTATTGTTGTGCGCCTGTAGTTTTCTTGTTGTCACTTAGTGTAAAGGCCAGGCTATTTTATTTTAATTTTTTTGTGTAAGATGGTTGCTTTGTAAACTCATCAGTCTTTTTGCCAAGGTGTGGCTCCCAGCTCTGTGGCTCTTCAGGTGTTATCATGTTTTTCTCATTGATGCTGTACTTGTCTGACTTACCATCCATCCATCCATCCATCCAT
>NW_015150555.1:329923-338148 GCF_000732505.1 Cyprinodon variegatus | reverse complement strand
CCATCCATCCATCCATCCATCCATCCATCCATCCATCCATCCATCCATCCATCCATCCATCCATCCATCCATCCGTTTTCCGTCATGCTTATCCCAAAGTGGTTTCACGAGGGGTTCTGGTGCCTTTCTCCAGCTGTCTGCAGCCAAGATAACTTATCATTTAGACCATTAATTGATAAAGGTCTGGTATTGATTTGCTGTTTTTCTTTTTTATTTAGATGATTATCTTAACAGTTTATTATGATGGTCAAAACTTTGAAAATTGTAATCTTATGTGAAAAAAATAAAAATAATTTCTAACATTACCCCCGACATCTCTGGTTCCACGTTATGGTGCTGTTTGTTCACTGTTTTTTTGTTTTTCTAATAAACCACTTTGACTTTCAAATAACTAGTAGACTATATTGTTTATATTTCCCAAAGGTTTTAAAAAGGAGTAATTGTCATTTCAAGTCACACCTTTGAGCTTGCTTTTTATTAAAAAAAGAGTTTAAAACTATCTATTTTTCTTCCACTTCTCAACTATGTATATTGTGTTGTTGTTCATGTACATAGATTTGAATTAGAATAGATTGAAGTTTGTGAATGCAGCTTAAGAGACTGTGTTATAAATAGTGTTTTTACAACTATGTAAATCCAAAATATGTTTTGAAAAATCCAACACATTTAGAAGCAAATATGAAAACAGAATTATCAGAGATGAAAAGACTAGTTGGTTTGGCTAGCACAGGGATGGTGTGCTGGATCAGCTTTAGAATATCAAATAGTCCCTGCATCAGAATGGATTAGGCCTGTCGTCATTAAACATGCTCTCTTAATGATGAGTCTCTCACTTTTGCACTGATGAGGGAAGGAAAGAGACCATGCGGCTGGCTAATTGGAGTCAATTTCTGCATCACTGTGTCTGTACATGTGGGTTTGTTTTCGTGTATATGCACAAATCTATTGGTTTATGTCTGTTCTTCAAAATTTTTTTGAAAAGAGATGGCATCAACCTCCTCCAGCCTCTTGTGCAAAGAATGCCTGATTTAGGCTAATCTTGCTGCATTTAAAAAAAATTTTTTTCAGTCGGTCTCCATCACTCAACAAACCTATGGGGAAGGACAGACACCAGGCTAACAAGAGAAATTTAACCAGGGAAGCAACTGAAGGGCAGACATATTGACAGACATGGAACACAGCTGAATCAAATTAGTCCACAGAGTATTTATCTATTCCAATTGATTTAGGACTAATACAAGAAAATGAATACACCAATAAACAATTCACTGCTATTGCTCTTTTTTAGCACCATTAAGGACATTGAAACTATTCTCAACTTTATGTATATAATTGATGAGAAAAGTTGTAATACAGATCAAGAAACAATTAAATTTCACAGTTTTGCATCATACTCAACCACCTCTGACAAGGGCAATGGTTTGTTCTGATTTAATTTAATTGGTCTCAGAACAGGGACTTTGCATGCTGTGGTGCAGTATGTACTCTTGCCTCACAGCCAGGGTGTTGCCAGTTTGAACCACAGCCAATCTCAGCCTTATTAATTGGAGTTCAAATTTTATCTGCATGTTGAGGTTTTCTCCAGGTGTTCTTTTGTTCCATTATCTACAAATATGGATGTTAGTTTAACTGGAAAGTTAGTTGACTAATAGCCACCTCATTTTGGGAAAATTCTCATCTATTTTGCATTCCTAAATGGAAAAGCAAATAACGTAGGGAGTGTAAGCCCAAATTACACATCCATACATTATTTGAAAGCTAACACCTTCTTGTTCTGAAAATATAAATGAAAATTGGGTGAGTAGAACACAGACCAAGCAATGTTAGTTCAAACATGACAAAGTTGTGTTTTTTTATTCTCGAAAATGATATGTCTTTTTTTGAACAGCAGTAATAAAGACATCCTTAGGAAAGGGCAGGTATTACATTTGTTCTACATCATGTCAACCACAAATGCAGAAAATTTCAGACCTCTAGCTTCAACAGTTCCAGAGCTGTGGAACTTTGAACTTTTGGTGTCACCAGCATCTTTATATCTCTCCAAATGTGCCAAATTGTGCCAAATGCTTTTACTATGCTTTGCTTTATTAGTTGACCCATAGAATAACACTAAAGCATTTTGATGGCCACAAAACATTTATGAGGTATTTTCCACGTTTTTTCAGAATCAGTGTATATAACAAAATTTTACATTTTTACACCTATAATAACATAAAAATCTATAAAAGAAAGTGAAACTGCTGCTTTTCAAGCTAAAATAAGCCCCAGTGCCTTTTCTGAGCTGCATATTTTTTTTCAACCTTAGGCATTGTAGTAAAACAAATTTAGCGTCCAGCCTTCAAAAAAATAGGACCGTTGTTATTACTCAGCTTGGAGCTGCGCTCATTGATCCAACTGCAGCAGCGTGTTTCAGTCTTGCTCAAGCTGGTAACAGGTCTGCCCTTTTATAACCTTGCCATGTGTAGGCTTGTTTGAAAACCTTATTTCATTGGCTACAAAGCCCAACAGCCCACATGGTCTTAACCAATAACAGCAGGACTCTATGAGGCATAATATTGTGCTACTCGGTGCATCACTGGCTGACAGGAAGTGACTGGAATTGAGATTTCAGTAACAGTATCTGGCTCAAATCGCATCACATAAAGATGCAGACACTTTTGGCTTGTAGGTAAGAAGACGATGTAAAGAACCATTCCAAACATCATGGGCTAACAACTGAGGAAATAAGTATTAGGAAGTAAAAATTAGCAAGATGCTGAGCATTAGCTATGACCAGCTAATTTTTCTGATGTCGACATTAGAAAAGTTTTTGTAACAGGGATAACTAGTATCATATAATTTTTACATTTGCATCCTATCAAAAATAATAACAGCTTATTTAAAATGAAAAGCACAGCTGTATGTATGTACACATGAATAGAAAATATGTTTGGGTTTATGAAAATATATTCCTATAAGGTTTCACTATAACTTAATCAAAGGACACCATATTTGTATGCTGGCCCTTAAGCTTTTTTTTTCATTCATCTATACTTGTAATGAAAAAAACATGTATTTTTGGTGTGGCTGCTTTAAGCTGCTTATGAGAATGATACAGATTATAGATGTGTTTTAATTTTTGTAATTTAATCTTAATATGAAAATGTAATGTAACTTTTTTAAATTGTCACACAGATTTTATTACAGGCTTCTGGAGGCTACCTAATGCACTGTACATGTCCAGGATACAGTATAAACAACTGGAGTCAATTTCAAATTATAGATATCATTATGTAGAAAAAAATATATGTTTTTCAATTTTCAATTTTAGTTTTTTGGAATGGAAGTTTTTTTTATGGAAAAAGAGACAAATTCCCACAGATTCTTTATTAGTGCAAAATGGCCTGTCCCTGAACACAATATTATGTTGCTCACAAGGGAAGAAGACAGAGAAGACTAGATTACCAGATGGCACTAATAAACACTATCAATTGATTAATATTATTTATCTTAGGAAATGCAAGAGGCACATACCTGGATTTCACACTTGATTTTTGTTTATAAATATGTAAAAATAGATGAAAACATTACTGTCCCCATTTCCTATTTTACTTTTCATAAAAGGTATTTAATTGTATCTATGAGCTGGAAATGTCCCCAGATTAGATTGCAGAAATCTGGTCACTTTACTCATCATAGAATATTTTTCTTTACGAATATGCTGGATTACTTTTAATCTGTGGACCCTTATGGATGAATGGAGTATAAACAATTGAAGATTGGATTAATAAAACAGCTTCTGGATGCCTTCAAATGTATGTTGTAGCTGCTTTGTCATGTTTACATTTTCACATGCTGCTATATCTATATAATGTCTGACATGTCTATGGTGGAAAAAATTTATTTTATGCTTACCCCACTGAACATGGTTTTAAATAGGTTAAATGCATTTTACCCAATTCTATATTCTGTTCTTTATCAATGTCCATTGTGATGTTTACAAATTTTCAATCAATAGTCCGGTGTTTCAATCAACAACATAGTCTTTCGAACAGTAATCCCGGGGAAAAGTCCAAGCACTACTTTGTTCCATGTGTATTCTAGCGGAACATTAGATCGCCAGATAAGATCATTGGCCTAGAATGCAATGTTTGAATTTACCACTCTCTGACTTCAATGGGTCTGGTCATGCTCATGCTAGCTTTTAAAAGCATTGAGTGATCAGAGACAAATACTGGTGCGCAGGTACCTTACCAGTTGGAGGGCAGCAATGGGCAGATGCTGTTTCGTTTGTGTGGTTTTTGAAGTCCTTTTCGGGTGGTGGGTTGGGGAACAGATCTGTCAGCTTTGTATCCCTTTACATGGCCCAGCTTCTAATGTCTTTTGGTGGGGTGTAAATATACATATATATATAGTGTACTTCACTTCGGTTCACATAAGCTCTTGAGCACAACAAATAGCCGGTGTGGGAATGGGCGTGTGGTGTTTCCGAAGATGCTAACCATTCAAATCAATTCAATAGTTCATTTATCATGAAGGAGGAGAGAAACAGAAAGCGTCGCATTTGGACATCCCTTTTGTATACAGTGTAGGTTGTTTGAATGATTTAGGCATGACTGAACTTACATAACACTCAGATTTATTCTGCTGCTGGGCCAGCATTCTCACATATGTTATAGGCTGTCTGGATAGCAAATAGGAACATTTCCTACCCACATTTTTACAGCTGCGGAGTGAATGAACCTCTTTCCTTTTTCTTTCAGCAGATCTAGACTGAAACACATCACACATGCTGCAGGCACAACACAAAAGAAGCCCCATCTCCATGGGAACCCCATCTTTTCTCAGTTTACAAAGACACTGTTTTACCCATGACACTAAAGAACGGGGATCAGTTGGTTTCTTCACCGACGTTGAGACGAATTGCCCTAGAAAAGCCTCGTCCTCCTTTGAGGTTGGTCTTCCCCACCGTTGCAATCTTAGGTGTTTAGCACTCTCCGTAACTTACAGTGGTGGAGGTGAATCCAAAAAGGGTCTTTCAGCAATTTTCCCAGCAGTGGGTGTAGTCTGGAGAAATTGAATGGTTCTTCTTCTGGTTGGTCCCACAAGCACAAATAATTTTCTGGCAGTAAATTTGGATTTGACACTTCTTTAGTTTTTTAAATTTTTCTCATATAATCTGGTCCTGGTCCATGAATCCCAGAGGGAAAGGTTTTAGCTGGTTTGAAGCAGTTGATGGGGTTGATAGTGGAGACACTGGTCTTTCAGGGCATTTAGAGATGAGGGTGGACAGGTTTGATGCAAGGGTACTGAAAGCCAAGGAGGTGAGCCATGGAAACAGCAGGACTGAAGCCTCAGATGCAATGAAAGTCTTAGTCAGAGTGAATCCTGAAGCGATTTGGGTACAATAACCATCTGCCATTTGCCTGAGGGAGCCTGCTCCTTTTAAAGGCCACCACTGATTGAGGTAATGGGACCCAGCTGGAATCAATTAGCCTGCCACCCTGTGAGAGGAAAGGGAAAAAGAAAACAAAGACACACTGCAACTCCACCCAGCTCTGGAAACCTGAAAAAACTGTAAAAATGTATAAGTATGAATTAAATCCATAGGTGTGAAATGCTGTTGTAGCAGTTCTACCATCCCTCAGGTTGAGACGTGGCAGGGCCGATGGCTCAAAATGGCTGCTTCGGAATTAACTTTTTGGTAGAATTGGTTTAGAATGTATGCCCACAAATAATTGTGTTCTATTATTGAAGCTTGTCTGCTTTGTAAGACTTCTGGATCTACAGTATGAATTCATTATTTACTGCTCGCTGATATATTTCTGATTTGACAAACGTTGCAGCTTGTCTTGTTACTTAATCTGCAAGCCTGTTGATGCACGAGACAAGATCTGTGCTATTTGTGTGGGCTGCACATTTGCATATTTCTCTCTGTGAGTTACAATTTTTCCTGTCGAGACCACACTTCTGACCACACCACCTATGATGCTGGCCTGGCGAGGAAGTTACCTCCCGGGTCTTTGGGAAGCGTCCCTAAGACAGTGACTACCTGCAGTTTTCAGAGTGTTGTCCTCTCTGTCAGCAATAAGGTACGTTGGGATCTGGATCACGCCACAAGTCTGATAAGATTATCTTAATCTCCTAACCTATAAAGAGAAAGACCAGACACACATAAAGTCTAAGTTTCAAAAGCTTTTGCAAGAGGGTAGAGAATTTGTACACCAAAGTATCATAGCTCTAATCCAACAGTATGTCGCCTTGCAGGCCTTTATATCTCATGTTACGATTAATTGATCCAACACTTGTCCTCAACCTCCTTCCTTGTTTGGTAGGTCTGTTTTGTGCTTTCCATAGTCAAACTTTATGATGATAGTTGCTTATCCTTAGAGTTTCTTCTTGGCAGGGTGTGGCAAGCTTCAATGGGCTCACAGTTAAACAGTACACCTGAAATACACTAAAGAGATAAAAATAGTTGATTAAAATATTTGAATTTGATATTTAGAAAATCAGTACAGAAATAGTTCTAAAAAGGTTATTATCTAGACATCAGAGTCCGTCTAGTTATAGTTACAAACACAAAAATAAGATAATTAGATAATATGCACCTGAAATATTTTTTTATTTTTATTTTAAATGTTAATTGTCTTGTTCCATTGGCAAACTGTCCCAACTACCTCTTAAATCCAAGAAGAAATTCACCTATTTTAAGAAAAAAATGACTTGAGATTTAAAAATTTTGCACTGTATGTGTATTTTACAAGGAAACAGTGAAAGAGGTGAACAGAGCAGGAGTTTGAACCTGCAATGTTAAAGGCCCATCACTTAACTTGAACCCCCATCTGTTGTCAACATTATATTCTCTGAAATACATGGCGCCAGTGTAAGGCCTTGCGAACTGGGGTAATGGGCTCTACTTTCTGAGTTTTTATGGAGATGCAGGCAGTAACATTCTGGATCAAATGCCACTGTCTGATAGAACCATTTAGGCAGATCTTCTAAGACGATGTTAATAGAATCACCTTGACTATGGAAAAATGCCTAATTAACAAGGCAAGCTAAGGAGGGGAAGAAGCTGCTTTTGTGGGAACAGGATTTGGGCTCAAGGGGCCAAAGTTTCTTGCCAAAGGGGAGAGTCTTAACTAGTGGATCTAGTTCTAACCTTGTGAATCCCCCAGAATTGTTTCATTTTGAAATGTTCAATTACACATTTTTCACCAACTGGAGGAAGAGGAAGCCAAATATCAGCGTAGAAGAATCTGCAGACGTGTTTGCACAACTATCTGTCATGATGCGATGGTTTACTAGCCCATATGCAGACTCACAGACACAGAGGGAGGATAAAAAGTCCAATGTTTATTGGCACTCAGAGGAATCTTCAGGATCAAAGCTCAGACAGGCATGATGGCACAGGTAAAACAAACGATCCAGCACAGAGAGGAGTTCACACACAGCTTAAATAGGAAGCCTCCTTAATCATGAGCTGATGAGAATCAGCTGAGCGTTGAGCATCAGCTCCCCAGGCTTGGATCCACGGCGCCCTCTGGTGGGCAAAGTCCCGGATCCTGACACTATCTGTTTGATCTTCAGCAACTGAAAGTGTGGGTTCATGTTAATTAAAGACATTACTTGCTGGCATTTCGATACAATTGCAATGGGAATTTTTTATGCAAAGGACAGTTGCATGACCAATATTCATAAAAAAGAAATTAATTTAGAAGTTCTGGTTTGCCAATGTATTAAAACAAACATTTTTAACCCTTCATTTTAAAAGAGTCCTAATTTAACAGGAAGTACTGTATGTGATCCACATACTGTATGAGTAGAGTCAGTTACACTGATTTGATAGAGCCTGTCCTGCAGCAGGACTAGGATCATCATGTTGGAAGCACAGCTGAAGTCACCAGAAAGGATCCTGGGGTAGGTTCGTGAGGAGTCCAGGTGCTGCCAGAGTGAAGAGCAATATTTATTGGATCACCCACAGACCTAAGGGTTCTGGAGGTGAACTGCAGAAGATCCAGAAATAGGTCTATGATGGATTGTGATGGTTGGATAAGGTTGTTCATATCAAGGCGCTCAAAGAATTTCATCAACAAAAATTTCAAGCAAGGAGCCTGAAGTTCTCTGGTCTATGGTTTCATAGTAACAGGGATAGTGGTGAAGCATGGCATATGGCCTGTCTTCAGTGAGATATGAAAATGACTGTGAACTCCTGCGACAGATTATCAGCACAGTGGCTAAGAGTA